>NW_010301794.1:0-13679 GCF_000700745.2 Antrostomus carolinensis
CATTCAAAACCCTCCTGGACGTGTTCCTATGTGATCTACTCTAGGTGATCCTGCTCTAGATGTCTTTATAAGTCTGATCCTGCTGTAGATGATGTCTTTAACATGAAAATATTCAAGGGCAGTCAAGTTTATGCTCCAGAAAGGAGAGACTGAAACTATATTCTTCTGTAAAATGACATAGCCATATGCTATGGACCTGAAGGAATGGAAATACCCCCCATCCTTTCTGAAACAGTGCACTAATTTGTATTAGAAATTAAGTAAGGAAGAGAGTTCTTGATTCTGTAGACACTATTAGGAAACTTGATGGAATTGGAAATGGAAATTGAAACCCGCCCATAAAACCACAAAATTATTGCCATGGCTAATTTTGCATGACATTTGTGTTCAAGAGATAGTTAATCTGGATTACAAACTCATCTAATTTTAGTGTATGTGTATATCTCTCTTGTTCTATTGCTGAATCGTGCTTTCAGGCAGTACTGTATAGAAACATAAAGCATCTTTGCATAAGAGCTAAAAGAAGAGGCTGAAAGTGACAAAGTAATAAATACTAAAAAAAAATCTGGGCTCTGCTCATGGTACCTAACTGCAGGTTCCTTAAATCTAACTCTCAGTTTGTGAGTTGAAGAAAAAACAAAAGAGTAAAAATAGCACCTCAGCCAGTCTGGTAATAATATTGAAAAGACCTAGAAAATACTCAGACAGCGATTTGAAACACATTTAATGGCAGCTGGTGCAGAAAAGTGAAAGCATCAATCTTTCCACATGTTGCAAGAAAAGCAACATTTAACATTCATAATATCGATAGCTTTCAGGAGAAAATGTAAACTTGAATATAATATCAAATATCTTGTACTTCAAAACAAATGATCTTTTAATAGATCATTTTCTCTGTGTGCTTGAACAGACTGGGCAAAGAACAGATCAGATCTGAATAGAAGGCATAGTCAAATGCATAGTCACTAATAAAATACAGAGTGATCAGTGGAATTGCAGAGATGTTAAAAGAGAGGCTGGCTTTTGTGCAATAAACTATGGCAAATAAACTCTTGCAGACAGCACAGAATAAATTATTAAAAAAACAAAATCAGAACTAGAAGAAAGGATATTTTTGTACTAAATTATATAAAAGGGCATAACATGAAAATTGGAAATATCCAAAGGAGAAATCTGCACAAAAAATATTGAAATTAAATGCTTACAGGATTTAGTGTTATCTTCTACTTAAGTAAAAATTCTGTCCCCACACAAATCCTACAAATAAAGAACATAGACCTGTACTGTCCTGCCAATGGGAAATCAAATATACTGAAAAAATCTGCATGAAAATGTAATATTTCTGAAATCCTTCCCAGTTACTGATACTCATCATAGCTCATGAGCTGGAAACAGACGTGTCTACAATGCAACGTGCTGTGAAATCCTAAACTGTGGTTAAACATTAAGCTGCAGTGCATGGATATTCATATAAATTTTAAAATATCTTCTCTTCAGTTCTGATTCCTTCAATTTATATTTCCATTTCACAGCCAAATATTTTCAAAATGCACATATGAATTGTGAAACCTGAATACTCTCAAGTGAATTTCAAAAAGCAGTATTAGCAGATAATAACAATTGAACCTTTCATACGCAACTATTCAAATTTAAAATAGGAATCCTTTCAGTTAGTTGTGTTGATCACTCTGAAGAAAAGGAAAAATATCTCATAGCTTTCTAATTAAGAGATTTTATTTTTTTTTTTCCCATGGTAAGTATTCATAAATCAATTATTCTCAAGCAAAGTACCCACCAGGCAGTTTGATAGAGCAAGCACTTCTGTGTCCCCTACAAAACTAATTCCTTGCCAAAGCTAGTCCTCTCCTCAGAGATAAACCACCCAAGGTAGCTCTGAAGCTAGCTCTTTCTCTTTCTCCTAGCTGGACCAGAACTCCTTCCTTCTCCCTTCCTGGGGTAGAAGACTGATGAAAATCTCAGTTTAGATCCAAGACCAAAGCTTAGATTCTCCCACAATGTGCTTTGGTCTTAACCCCAGCAATGAATGCAGGTTTTTCGTCAGTCCATCCTGTCCAAATAACCGGTATACTAAATATTGTTCACTGAAGAGATTGTCCACAGCTGAAGAAAAAAGAGTTTGAGAATATTTGAATTCTGATAAATAAATTATTCTTATCAGTTACTCACTCAATTCTAGTTATCATACAAGCCTTGTCCATTTTGTCAATTACGCGTAATCTTTCAATATGTGAAATATATTCAACATCAAACATGATGAATGTTGCTGGGACCAACCTGTTTGTACAAAGAATTATATGCATTCCATTCAAAGAACTGAAAATCCACTCTTTCAGCTCTATTTTTTTGTCACCAACTAATCTGAAGTATCATTTCAATTTCCCTAAACTGTTACTACCAACTAATGAAGAAAAAATTTGGAAATCTATACTATTTTTTCTTGAGTCACAAGATATTTTTAAAATCAAGATGAATGACTTCTGATTCATATCTGAAACTCTACAATACACAGCATGTAATGTAAAGATAAGATAGAGCTATTAATATGCCAGAGTTCTTTCTGTAAAGACATTAATAACTTTTTAATAAAACCTGACATTATTCTGCCCATGACATTAATGCTTTGACATAATGGTTATAATATATTCTACATAATGTGATCAAATTATATTAAAAAGGAAATAGACAAGTAAATGTGTTATGAAGAAGGGCCATGTATAATAAATCATGTAATCATTAAAACAATAAAAAGAACCCATACCTTAAATTATGTAAAATACAAAAATGTATACACTTATTGACGAGATATTTGCCATGAAATTTGACATTGTGAAGACTGTAAACAAAGATGGCGTATTTTGCATATCTTTCCCTTGCTTTTTTGAAGTATACAATTCACAATTTACTAATGAAAAGGAAATTGTTCTTTCCAACATATTTCTGAGTCATATTCTTAATATTATTTTGTACTTTGCTTTTTAACTGTACAAATTTTAACATGTGGGTTCTAAGAAAGGGTAACAAGGACAGTGAATGATCACTATTTAGTTTCCAGATGTTTTTGTAAGAAGACATAAGAAATACAAAAAAACAGACCTTTTGTAGTAAAAATTGATTTGTTCATGAATTACTCAAGAAAGAGTGGAACACACCAACAATGACTAATGTAATATTTAGGCTTGGTGTACGCTGATCATCTGATCATCTCTGTCAGCTGTAGCATCTTGGCTTTACTAAACCTTTTCCAAGCTATGTCATCTCTATAAATATTTTCAACACTTCTATTTTATTATATCCATACAGTTATGTTGTTTACTTTAAAGATACTGAGTTTATCATTATGACCTTCTGTTCTTTCTGGTTTAATGTATAGACTTTATTGTGCCACAAACCACCAAAACCAGTGGTTTTGTTCTTATCAAACATGCCATGCTAATAAGATCCATAAGACTATCTGCAGAAAGAGTGCATCCTAAAAAGGAAACTGAATAAGAGCAGTCACAGGCTCTGAATACCACCAGTCACAGGCTCTGTTTTCTTGAGAATCCTTTCCAGAAATCTATTAGAAAAAAAGAATTATAATATGGGGGGGGAAGTGGGGGCGGGGGGGGCGGAAAGAGAGATTGTCAGACCTGTCCCTGATAATTCTTCTCCTTGTACACCTACAAAGTCATTCTCCCGTATTTGTTCACTCAGTACTTCACACAGTTGAAAAGCTGGATTTTTTTATTCTACAGCAACAAGGGAATGTATTGAGTCTGATGGTTCATCTAACTGCTCTACAGTTCTAAAAGCAATTAAATCATCTACTTGCTTTTGATCTTTGTTTTTAGGAGAAATAAAATTCCAGTGTGTATGAGTCATGGTTTTCGTCATCTTACTTGGCAATATGGGATACTCTTCTGAAAATCTGTGTCCATTTCTTCCTTATCTGTCTTGCTGTCCAGTCCTTCCAGTGAGTAAACTTCCTTGATGATTCCAAAGCGCCGGTATAGAACTTCATGAACTTCTTCAGAATTAACAAAGTTCTAATCAATTTCTCCTCAACATTAAAGATGCAAGAAATATTTTGGATTTGAAACAAAATATTTACTTTTAATTAAAATATATTTTTTTACAATTTTGAAGTATTTAATGACGGCCTTGGACTTTTTAAAAAAATAATTAATTAAAATAGGCCACCTAATAAAAAGAAAATGGGTAAGTCATCCTTTTTTTAGTGTAGTTTTTTAGTGGAGAAATTTTTAAAGCCAGAAGTTCCAGCAGTTTTTACCAGCCTATCATCTGAGGAAGAAACCAAGTCATAGACAGAAGGTTTTCTGAGTGAGCTAATACACACAGTCTAGCAAAACAAGCCAAACAGAACAAGCACTTTCGTATATGATCACAAAGTAATTTATCAGTATTTCAAAGTACTTTACCCAGTGGTTATAACCTCTTTGTCTCCTCTAGGGCAGACAAGCCCTCGCTGTAACATTTTAGCTTTAATAGTGGTAGCGTCACTGTAAGATTTACTGATTGCCCACTTGATATTATGATCACCTCATTTTCTTTGGAGTTTTTTTTAAGAGGATAGTGGCCTACTGCCATTCTATTGTACTGTGTACAATTTATGTGACACCAAAATGCCTCCAGGTTCAATGTGCACTATTGAGAGTAAAATAAATTATACTCATAGGTTCTCTTTTGACTCTTTAATAGCATAGAATAAGTTCAAAAGGAGGAAAAAAAAATGGCAAAACAGGAAAGTTGAATAAATTCTCTCATATTTTATCTGGAATTCAGTTTAGAAGAATGTATATTAGGATGGGAACATTTCTGCTAGAGAAAAAGAGATTTATTAAAATGAATACAGACAATAAAAATGAACACAAATCAAATAAAATATTAATTAAAATATCAAAGTATGTTTACCTGAACATTTTAATCTATTTTCTATATTAAGTTGTTTCAAATCTTATTTTAATTAAATACAAACTTGTTTATAGGAAAAAAAAGGCTGCAGAGAAAAGTTTCTCTATATTTTGTTAATGATTAAATTATGAAAATGAAAATATTATCCTGAAATTTGAAACAGAAGTTGTAAAATTCTTTTGCCAATACTTAACGGTAGTTATCAGAAATAAAATAAAGCAAAAGAGTACATCATAAGGGGGTCTCAAGTTTAAGGAGGTTCCATAAAAGAAACCTCTAAAATTTTGGCAAAATTGTCCTTGAGAGTGAACTGATAGTACACACTTCATCTGGTTTGTAATAGAAAAAAAAATAAAGGCATCAGTATAGAAGTTTAGGGGCTTTTTTAAATTTTATTTTTTATTTACTATGAAAAGATGCAACACTATACTACTAAAATATGTAATTTCTTGGGATGAGTTAGATGTGCAAGTGGTAGGCAGGTGGAAAGGATTCAGTGGGATAAAACAGGAAGGGTGTGTTGAGATTGACTAGGGACACATTTAAGGCCAACACAATCTGCAGCAACCCTGGGTAAGCACAGGACAAGTGTTCATTTGATTCTTAACGAATGTGGTTATTAAATCCTTCCTTAAACCATAGGTGCAAGTGGACCTCTGCTTAATTTCAGCTATAGTGGCTGAAGTGTGGGTTTAAATTCACTTCTATTGCAATTCTTTCAGACAGCAAGAATATATTGGTTGAGGAAGTAATTTTTTTGACTGTCACAACTATTTGCTTCAATGCTTGTGAGTCATTCCTGTGGGTACAACTGAGAGAACAGCAAGCTATCAACCAAGTGATTTTAAGTTAATAGCCTAAGAAGCAGTATGATCTATCCTAAAGTAAGGACTATAGCTTTTCATATTATTTTACACTGATTTCCTATGATCTTTTTGACCACATCCTGACTTTTTGTGTAGACAAGCTTACAGCTGCACTTTGCTTCTTTGCTTTCCCTTGCAAAGAAGATGGAAAAAAGAGCAACTTACTGCCTGCATCAGTAATAAATGTAACCCCTGCATATGGCAGTTCTGATGTTTACTCAGATTCATTTTGTTCATTTGCTCTTCCCTGAACATGTTCCATGTAACTGCTACAAAGATATAAGTCCTCTGTGTGGAAATACAATCTGAACTACTTGAAAGTCTTGAGGAATCCATGTGAGAGAACCACAAACTGTCAGGACCCTGAGGTCATTAATTGCAGTTAAACACTCTGATGAGCCTCACCTGGGACCCGTACCCACACCTTCTGCCAAGGAGCTCCTTTACACACAGCCTACAGTCCATTTGGCAGATTTATTATTGGCAATTTGCTTCATTTTTTTTTATCATAAATTGATACAGTATAAAAATTCTTTTAAATCCTTATTCTTTATGAACTAAAAGCATTTTTTTAAGATTTTTGTTTATTTTATACAAAATTATGTCTCTGTAAACTTTCAACTTCGAGTATGTGCCCTATTATCTGGCTATAATTATTCTCTGAACCCAAGACCATTAAAATCTTTCCTCATTTTCCTGTTGCTTTCATTAAAAATCAAATTTAGCTTTAAGATATGGTACATTCAAAAATAGTCATTTGCACGGAAATTATCACTTAAAAAAAAGAAATTTGGTAGCAATGCCTGGACTTAATGATCAGTTTAGCCTCCAGACAGAGCTACCAATCATTTCCAGAAATTGTTACAGTCAAATCCAGCAGGTATATTTAGAAATTGCTCAGCAATCTTCTGAGCAGATGTTTCATTTGCTTCCTGAAACCCCTAGCCTATAAAGGTCATACCAGGGCAATACAGAAATGGAGTGCGAATTGTACTCAGTCTAGTATTGCACTCCGGATGACAGCTGCTCCCCAGCTACCAAAATACAGAGGACTCCAAACATTCCTCCATCACTGCAAGAGAGCATGCACTGCGCTTTCCTCCAAGCATGCTTCATGGTTAGTCTTTTCCCACCATGCTTCTAAGACCATGGCCCACCAGAGAAGCCGAGTGAGAGTTTCATAGAGACTGAGGCTTGACCCTCCATCAAGGTCAAGAGAGCTGATGGTTGAGAATGGAACACACCCTTTACAAGAACAGTTGTAAGCAGGACACGCAAGTTTATTTGAAGGCACTTGACTCTGTATTTATTGGTATGAGCTTGGTAGCTTTAGCAACCCCACCGCATAGTAATTTAGCAAAGACTGATTCTAACTTCTAGCTATATTACTTAACCATTATTTTAATGCTTCTAAATCCTTTCCTGTTGTTTGCACTAGGAAATTAAGTTTTGGGACATGCCCTGAAATGCACAGTAAATGAAATATGAGCATCCATTTTTTTCAACCAATTATTAACACAGCAATTAATGTTTAAAAGAATAAAACATTGATTTGTTGTTGGTTTTCACAAATACAGACATTATTTGACCATTTTCCTTAGGGAAATTCCAGCCCATGAGTTATAAAATATAATCCCTTGAATTCTTCCCTATAAAAACAAAATCAATGGTTATTCTGGGACAATTCTTTTTTTATTTTTTTCCTGGCAGAAGAAAAGGGAAACAGCATAAAAGTATAAGGATTAGTAGATTAATGTATTTTAATGACTGTGTGCTCAGATAGAAAATGTTCTTTTTGGAATGAACTGGTTCCTGGTGGATCACTCAAAGTTCATGCAGCAATTAACATTAATTATTTCAAACATATGCCGAAAACTTTTGTAACAGATATTAGCTAACAAGGTTAATTATTGAATGTAAAAGCAATGCACTGATGTAATAAATACAAGGAAACTCAAATCTAAGGGGAATGGTGCCAGCCACTAGAAGAAAAAACCATGATCCATTCCCTTAATAGCAAGTGTTAATGCAACATCTCACTTTCAGATATCCTTGCCCAGTTCTAGTACCTCACAAGACTAAGTAGGGATCATATTCCTGTGGAGAAAATTACTAAATTGCCATGCATGTCTCATTCCTTTCCCACTCCTGAGACTAGTATCTGACACAAAAGACATCAGAAAGCCTTTTTCAGATTTCCCCTTGGCCTTCACATAAAGTCGGAAGAAATAGATTTCAAGTAATGGAGTTGGACTGTGCTTCAAGCTGAAGAGTAACTGATTCATAAAAATTGTTTTTCTAAATTTCCACTGCCTTTTTTGTGCTACCAGACACTATGCTGCTAAGGAAAATTTTGATTCTTTGCTTCAAAGCAAGCAGTTCCAAAATAAAACATTTGATTACATATAGATTATAGATAAGTTTTTGATACCTATTATTAAATTATGAGACTTAATTGATGCCAACTTTCTTTTCCCTACTTTGATTGTTTTGTTCAAATTTTTGAGTAAAAAAAAAAATCTAAAAATAGAAAGTTATTAAAAAGATATTTCTCACAAGTAGCCTCTGAATTTCAGTAAATATATTTTCCTTATGTTGTATACTTTAACCTGGTAGGAGTAATTGGTGTGATTTCCTCAACTGTATGTCTTGTAGCTGTTTCAGCTATTTTCCAATAGTCATATTGATTTTGAAACTTTGCCAATATTTTGAGTTTTGTTGCTATGCAAACAACTGGATGTTAACCTTTAAAATTATTGATCCATTTCCAAGAAGGCTCAGAAAATGTTTTATTTTTGGCTTTTACATGTTATAGTAAATTTATTACTTCCTAGGAACAGGTGTAAATAATTTTATAATCATATTTTATTTTTGGCAAATGATAGACACACTATCTTGCTCTTGTTTTCAATTCACTCTCTTACATAAGAACTAATTCAACTAGTAGAACACCAATATTCAAAGAAGTTCAAAGTGTTCAGTAACTCATCAGTGTATGCCCTTTCTGAATGCACGGAAATTAATACCAGAAAATTCTGAAACAAAACTCACAAAATTCAGCTCTCTCTTGGATTTGAAAACCTTAAAGTGTGAGGTTTTTAATATGAAGATTTTGTAATAGTGTGGATTTCATTCTTGTAGCTGTAATTTCACAAGTGCAGTAGAATTTTATCCTGTTCCTTGAATACAAATGCTTATAAAAGTTAAGGAAGGCATTTGGCTTGAATTACAGGGAGACAGCAATTGTATATTAATCCAGACATTAAGGGGAGCAAGGTTAAACTGGAACTCAAAGAATCATATTCCAACACAATCTGATGTAAAAAGGCAAGTTCTGTAGAAAGCAACTAAAAAGAAAGGAGGGAGGGGAAGCAGAAACACAATCAGGGATGAGAAAAAGAGAAGCTCTGCTACCAGTCTGTATTCAAGGAAACTGAATTTATATGGTATGTCAGAGGGACTGTCATGAACTGTGCAGCAGAAACCACGTCATAGCATGTATTGTTTGACATCAAATGTAAACAGACTTCAAACTGATGTGACATAGGGAGAGCTCATAAAGCGGGGGCCTCCATGCAGAGCTTTCAAAAAATATTTTTAAAGTTTGGTATTTTTCCTTTATTTTTTTTTTAGAAAGATGACATTGAATTTTAGATGTGCATTAAAAGGAAATAGGCCAAAAATAGCCTAAACTGACACATTATTTATGGGACTAGCTTTTAATACTGTCATAATAGCTTCCTTCTGGGTTAGATTCAACAGAACAGGCTTCTTTCCAGGTTCCATTTAGACAAAGCCAGTATCTTGCCAAGGCAGCTCATGAGAGACATTACTACAGAAAGTGGGTTTGACCTGAAATACAAATGCTATCTTAACCCCCCATGGGATCCAAATACTCTGCTTAGTCTACATGAAATTAAATACTTGTGCTTAATTAGGCACTTAGTTCATACAGATGAACCTTTCTCCACCACCTAGTGTTCAGAGGATGTCTAATAGAGGATGATAACACAGGAACTGATCATCAGCTAGGGTAAGTAAGTCGGTGGAGCTGTGCCAGCTGAAATCAACCGTGGATCTGCCCAATATACAACAAGTTGTTTAAGGGATGATGAATACAACTTTAATGTTATAGAGCTTTTACATGATAATTCTTAACATGATGTTGATTTAATTTTATGTTTTATATAGTAGTATAATTTGTATTGATAGCATGGCATTGTCTTGGGAATGTAACATAATCTCCAAATCCTACATTGAAAAATATTAGGTTGATATATTCTTGAATTTCCATAGGTTTTTTAATGATATCCTTTTGCCATTGTCTTCACATGGTAATGTCTCATAGCATAGTTGAATTGAAATAATTTTTCTATCAGTTTGACATGACATTGTCTCCATGGACTTGCACTGACACTTAAAACAAATGGAGAATTACTGTTCTCATTTTGCACAGAAAAAAATTGCTGCACTCACAAAACAATTTTGTTTTCACAATACAATGATCCACTTTAATAACAGCTTTCAATTTTAGATCACTATTCTTTTTTTTTCTCTTTTTTCCTTAGAGCTTGCTGCTATTAAAAAAACCCAAACAAACAAACTGTAAAATGAAAGCAGAATTTCACTGCTCATCTAAAATGGCTTTACATATTAAAACCAATTCAGTTTAAAATAAAATCAAAATAAAGGAAAAATACCTGGTTAGTTACAACAGAAATGTAAAATTGCTCACATAAAATAGGAAGAAATACTGAATTTTGAGTCTGACTGGATCTGAATATTTGTTCATCTCTTCTGAAATATTTTTTTAATATGTCCACAAAGTTATACAAAAATTCTGTGGGTTTGTATCTTCCTTTGATTTGTAATTTCACTGAATATCAACATATAGACAACATTACCTTTTCTGAAGTGTTGTGTTCAGGAATTTCAGCACAGTTTCTTCTTTTTTTTTTTCTTTTTTTTTTTTTTAAGAAATACTCAGATAAGGTAGTATCCAGCCATTTAGACAAAAATATATGCAGAACTATATCAAAACTTTTAATAGTGCAAAATAAAGGCTATGTCTCTGTAAATGTCAACAAGTATGTGTGTTACAAACCTGAAGCTCAACATTTAACACAAGATCTGCCTATGTGATGTAATCATGAAAAAGTTGTATCAGGGCAGGTATTTCAAACAGAAAAAAAGATTAATACCATTATTTAGGATACTGGAATAGAGGACTATGGTTTTGTTTCTAATACCCAGAGAGATTAATTCGAACTGGAAGACCACCAGATGTCATTACCATGAATCTTACTAGGAGCGAGATGAAATGCCCATCTTACACAAGGAGGGGAAAACAATTGGGCCCTGTAAAGCAGGTCCTAGCAGAGAATATGGTCTTCTCATCAAGATTCAGAGAGAATGGGATTATTTCTTCTCAAGGAGAAGTATATCAGTTAGAGGACAATGTTGATACAAGAACAGAGGTGTCTGCTGGTTGCAAACATAGTTAGGCTGGTCCTAGAAAATTATTTCTTCCTAACAAAAAGAGAGAAATGTTTTCCTGTTGAAGCAGGTTTAAGATCATATGATAGTGTAGTTAAATGGGTTTGTATACCAAAACACTCTAACCACAGACATGCAATTTTACTAATTGCATTATTTCCCCAACCTGTGGGAGAGACAGTGCAGCCAGGAGGAAGGTCAGGTGGGTCAGTGCAGTGGTGTCAGTAGTGCAGGGCTTCGGGGTCCCCTGGGCTCCTCTGTGTTTCCTGGAGGTTAGAGAGATGGTCCTAGATCCTGGGCAGTGTCATGGGGTTCCTCACCAAGGTCTTTTTTATATTGTGGTTACTTCCAGTGTTCTTAAGTGTCCTTAGTTATAGGTTTGGGTACAGAATAACTCACTGAGGATTAGTCTCAAATTGCACTGTTGTTTTCTGATTTGCTGTTGCCATTGTCAGTGTCAATCTTCCTGTTCAGGTCACTTCTGGACATGTTAATGTCCAACAGACTGAGTGTATAGTTTGTCTATATATTTCCTCAAGCACACCAAAATTACTCTATTGTTTGCAACAGGTTTGGATCATTTTTCGTCTACTTCTGTTAGAGCAAAAAGTCAGTTAAAGTTCATCAGTTCAAGTCAACAGCTTTGCTAACTAACTCATGCTAACTGCTACAATAGTGGGGCCAGAAAACAAAGCTGGTTTTAGTCTTAAGACTAAAAACAGTATTATAAGATTTCTCTCAGAGACCTTCTGCTGACAACAGGTGATTGGAAAAAAGTCTTTTCCCAAGTACTTAATGTGGGTCTGCTTTTCACAGGTCTCTACTATTTTTAGTGTGTTTCCATGGACTGTCACATGAGATGGAATAAAGCTCTGTGTTTTCTAGTGTTGGTCAGATGCAATCACAAACAGAATAAAAAGTTGTAACACTAGCAATTATGAAAATAGGAGAGTATTTAACTAGTAATTGATCACAGAGCAGTAGATTTCATAATTAATGAATGCTACAAGTTTGGTCAAGGTCAATGCTTGTGTGATTTCCTGTTGCTTACACCTTTATGAGTAAAAAGTTCAGGAGAAATTCCCTTTGAACACCAGTTGAAGTATGTGCTTTAGTACAAGCCAAATTGAATTGCCTTGATGATACCAGGTGACTGAGTCATAGTCGACACATTATGCCCATCTACATCTGTTCATCAGGAGATGAGGCTGTATTTTAACGATGATGAAGCCCAGAGGTACTCTTTCAATAATACAAATTTAATCTTAAGTAGACAGTTTAAGGTGACAGCTGATGAAATCTAAACACTTGGTGTCTTTTTCACAACTAATATACACAGTAGAGTTCATCTAAAATTTATAAACAACTTTTTAAAAAGTCAAACTAAAAAGGAGAAAGGGATATATTTAAATACAAACCTAAACAATTCAGTGCTTTATAAACATCAGTCAAGTCTCCTTGAACCATGCTGCTGTAACTGATTGAAGTAGCCTGAGAAGTTTAAAATGAAGTGAGCTGACACTTCAGGTTAACATTGATTTAGCACATACTGACCTAGATGAACTACTATTGAACATAAGAGAATGACAGCATGTTTTATATAAGTGAAAGAGAGCTGTCAGAAGGTTTGTTGTTTGTTTTTTTAAAAAAATTCCCAATTTCAGAGCTTATGCCTACTTTCAAAATATCCAGCTGTACTTCTTTGAAGTTGTGTAGTTTTTAAACCTGGAAGGAGACCCCACCTGGAGCACTGTGCCCAGCTCCACAGTCTCCAGCACAAGAAAAACATGAATGTGTTAAAGCAGGTCCAGAGGAGGTCCACAAAAATGATCAGAGGGCTAGAGCACCTCTCCTATGAAGATACACTGAGAAAGTTGGGGTTGTTCAGCCTGGAGAAGAGAAGGCTCCATTGGATGCCTATAAGAAATATGGAGAAGAACTATTCACAAGGACACATAGGAATGAGACAAGGGGTAATGGTTTTAAACTAGAAAAGGGTAGATTTAGGTTGGATATTGGGAAAAAGTTCTTCAATATGAGGGTGTTTGGTCATTGGAACAGTTTGCCCAGAGAGGTAGTGGAGGGCCCATCCCTGGAGATGTTCAAGGTCCGGCTTGACGGGGCTCTGAACAACCTGCTCTAGTAAAGATGTCCCTGATCACTGCAGGGGGGTTGGACTAGATGACCTTTGAAGGTCCCTTCCAACTCAATTGTGATAGTTTCACTGAGCTAGCCCTTGGCTAACAGCCAACACAGCCGTTCACCCACTTCCCCCCCACCCCCAGGGGATAGGGGAGAGGATTGGGGGGCAAGGGTAAGGAGACTCGTAGGTTGAGAGAACAGTTTAATAATAGAAGTAAAACTTAAAATAATACTAATATTAGA
>NW_010301795.1:0-2278 GCF_000700745.2 Antrostomus carolinensis
GGCACCCACCTCATTCATCAGTGGGCCTACAGTAACAACCCGACAGTAGTCATTCTTACTCCTCAATGGGCCAGGAGGTGCTTAGCAACCTGTGCGCAAGGTCAGGCAACATCTTGATTTTGAATGAGTTATGGACAGTAAAATAAAACTATTCTAGGTGAACAAAGTTAAGCTTAACCCCAAACACTGACTTTCTTTTATTTTGTTTTATTTACAACCTGGAGCCCCTCTTCAACTTTGGTTTCTGCAGCTTTCTAGCATTACCAGAATCATTCAAGTGGAAGTAAGGGCATGAAAGGGGATTCCAAAAGGAAATATGAGTAAAGTCTGGATTACACACTCCTTTCTCCAGGAGCACCCTACATCAGGACCTGAGGGTAGCTGGATAGACAATGCAATTTACAGGCTTTCTGTGTCACTAACTCTTGCTCTAACTTTATTTTTGAGATTAAGCAGATGTCTTCTGAACTTTGTTTCCACAACTGAAAAGAAGATATTATAGATTTCATTTTCAAAAGGTGCATCCCTGCTTTCTGAGCACCACACCATTTTAAGATGTCATAAGACTGGGAACTGGAATTTACCAGTGACCTCTAAAAGAAGACCTTGGAGCAAAAACATTGTAGATCCTTTCAAACTCATGTGATTGCAAGGCAGTGACTTTTTTCCATAATCCACACCAGATTCTATGATAAACAAACTCAGCTTCTCAATGGAAAATTGCACACCCCCCTACAAAATACTGTGACTCATGAGAAGATAGTATCAAACCAGCAATTTATTGCATAGTAAACACCCACATCCTGAACTCTCTCCGATCTCTGCTGCATCAGCTCAGCGCTAATTAACACAGTGTAGGAATCCATGGCTACATGGGAGATAAGCAGGCAGGATAACATACAGGAACACAAGCAACTGAATATGTTTCAGAGCCATTGCATTTTTTGGGAGGATACCCTGGGCTCCAGGCCCCAGGGTGGGGACAGGTCATACTTTACTTAGTCCTCCTCCTCCCAAAATAGTGCCTGTAAGCAGCAGCATAGCCATGGCGAAAAGCATAGAGTTCACAGGGGTAGTAGTCCTCGCAGATCTCCCTCTGACGTTCCTGGGGCGCCTTATTACGCTCTCTGATCCTGAAAACGTAGGAGAGATGAGTGGTAAGTGTGGTCATCTTAAATATCCATCTACAGTCCTTTCCTGCCTCACTGTTCCCCACCAGGATTAAGGGTCCATCACCAGATTCTATCATCCCACTACCAAGATGTTAGCATACCAGCCTCTGTGTTCACAGCACCCAGGGGAGCAACGTGACTGCAACAGGAGCATTTTGCCTTCCCATGTGACCTTTTATTTCAGGGATAAGTAGGGTGGTGGGGAAAGGGGGATGGCTCTTGCCTCAACAAGAGGAAGAGTCCTCCCTCTGCAGCACCCTCAGCCTGCTGCCTTCAGCTATTTTGCTCTTCCCCAAAGCCACACATGGAACAAAGAACTGAAACATCCTGCAAAAGGGGCACCTGGTACTGAGGAGGTTTGCCTTGATGTCTCGCTAGAAGATTATTTCTGTGCTTCAGCTTCTATTTTCACAAGCCCCGCATGAGGCATGAAACTGCATATATCTGCTTTTCATAGATGAGGCAAGGAGGCCCCCAGATGGCCCCATGATTTAGAAAAGTTCATACAAATTCTGCATGACAGCTGAGGACTAGAACAAGATCTCAAACTGAGCTTCCTTTCTGGCCATCCCACGCTAATTCCCCTTCCTTCTGTTGCTGTTTCCTTCAGACAAATCCAGCAGAGGCTTCCCAGCACATGACATCCACAAATGCAAGGACTGTCTCGCTGCTATCTGAGTTCTGGCTTCTCCCAGGGTTGGGGACTTCACGGGCACCTCACACTGAAAGAGGGACTGAGGATTCCCAGAAGTCACCATGGCTTCCTCCCCTGGTACTAGCCTGTGCCTGGCAAGGAGAGACCTCTCCCTACTCCCATCCTCAGTGTCCTGAGGCCATAACATACCTCTCCTGAGAGATGGCTTCTAGTCTCGTGTCAGCATGTATGAAGCCATTGGCCCTTTGCCTGTTGATGAAGGGATCTGAGAAGGCAAGAGGTCATTCAGAGTAGATAGACACTTTTTCAAGGTCAGATTTAAACAACAACTAGCTTCTACATTTTTAACAGCCTCCTTGCCCACCCTCCCAGGCACAGTGAAACCCAGGACCTTTTAATATTCCCTGCTGTCCACCCTGCTGGTTCATGCACAGGCTCTCCCTCTGGCTTG
>NW_010301795.1:2308-11491 GCF_000700745.2 Antrostomus carolinensis
TAGCTCTGCTGTTACTCAAGCCACCTGGAGTAGAGCTACTGTGATTTTGCTGCCACAACCCTCTGAGTGAGTGGAGCTTAGCCAAAAGGTAGGGGCCAAGCTGTGCAGACCGTGGGAGGTCTGGGCATGCTCAGGAGAATTAGAATTGTGGAATTAGAGGTAAAAACAGGAAGGACACAAGTAAGGCTGTCTGCCTCCACGGTTAGGCAGTCACTGAGCAATCTGTGTTGCAGTTTTGGACTGAGATGCCTGAAGGTTCCTTCTGAGTGAGTGGAGCTTAGCCAAAAGGTAGGGGCCAAGCTGTGCAGACCGTGGGAGGTCTGGGCATGCTCAGGAGAATTAGAATTGTGGAATTAGAGGTAAAAACAGGAAGGACACAAGTAAGGCTGTCTGCCTCCACGGTTAGGCAGTCACTGAGCAATCTGTGTTGCAGTTTTGGACTGAGATGCCTGAAGGTTCCTTCTGTCCTTTTTGATAAACATTACAGTCCTACTGCAGAGTTCAGGAGTCTGTGGCCATCTTTGGCATTGGCTCCTACGTGTGCCTTTGTGCTTCTGACCAGCTGTTTTGTGAAGTTCTTCTCCCAGATGGTCTGTTTTCTTTTTAGTTTCAAACCATCTGTTCTCTAACCTCTCCAGGTTATTTCTTGTTCCATGCTGAGACCTTCCACCCTTTCATGTTTCTACTATGACACTAACACTCTCTTCCAGAGTAAGGATCCCTCCTGCTCACACATCCCACCTGCTTTTCCAAGGTGCTGGGAATAAGGTTCTCCCTGTCCTTAGGGAAGTACAAATCATGTCACTGGCTTCTGCAGTACCTCTTTCTGCGCTCATCACAGATTTCTTTGAGTAATGTCCTTTTCTGGTGTCACTTAACCTGTTTTGGGTGGATGCAGCAGGGATCTAAGTTCACGATTCTTTGTTTTCCAATTCTCATTATATTATTTGCAAAAAAAAAAAAATTGGTATGCATTTGTGCCCAAACATGTGAAGTCTTTTTTAAACTCTCTTCCTATTCATCCTGCAACTCCACCACCCAGTAAATTCAATTTCCCTGGGCTGGGCGTTTGTGCCTATTTCATCTCCCCAGTAAAGTACAAGGAAATTGTCTTGGAGATGTCTGTAGCACACTTCCAAATTCAAGAAAATAGAAAGCAGTGTCTTACTGAGATACTCATGGGATTCCATGCTCTCATGGGACTCTGGGGAAAAGAAGAGCAAAACATATGGTAAGGCACTGTATTGATGGGAATCAGTGTCTTTCACACACCACAAATCAATAGAACATGCACACACAAATCAGAGAAGCCAGGTTTTAAGGCACGCATTTAAAAGGAAGCAAAAGAGACCAGTGGCATGACTTAGCATTTATATGACGAGTTTAGGGTGTTCAGGAGTTTAGAATGGAGCAACCTGCTGTCTTAGCCAGGACTTCAAACCTTGTGCTTGGTCTTCCAGTGTGTGATTCTCAAGCACAATTCCTCACCTTCATGTTCCTGACATGACAGTGGATATGATACCTGCTTACCTTCAAAGCTTGAATGTGTGCTTAGGGAATGGATTAGCACAGCAAGATGTGCTTGACTCTTGCATGAAACAGCATCTTAATTCCAACAGTATGGAACTGTGTCTGACAAGAAAAGGGGGCTAATATTAAAAAAGGAGAAAGGGAAACCACTCCATTAACAAGGAAGAATTAAGAATAAGAACTCTTACTGTAGTTCAGGCAACAGAGGGCAGAAAGAAAAGCACCTTGGCAGGTGAGCTGGAACAAAGAGGAAGAGGCTGAAGCATCCTGGACCACAAGTCACAAAGACAGAAACTGACAGCTCTGGAGCAAGGCTAGGATGGTCTGCCATAAGAGCAGAAAAGCAGGCAACAGATCAAGTTAAGAGGAAAGAAGACACAAAGTTGAGTAAAAAAACATCTGAACAGACCCAAAGATGTCTGCTGGTTTGGAGCTATCAGTCTACTCAGTAAAAAAAGGTCACCTACCATAGCTAGTAGCAGCCATCACCAAAACAGCCAGGAGCATAAGGATGATGAGGGTGCGCATTGTGGCAGTGCAGGTAGGAATCTCTCACTGTCTCTCACTGTGTCTCGCTCCCTTTCCACTGAGGGCAGCTGGAGATCCTCTGCTGCCTGTAAAATTAGCAGTGGAATGTTTATTATGAAAACAGAGCCAGGAGGGGGCCCATGAAAGAGCCTGGGGAAGGCAACAGCTGGCTGGTACACAGCCTTTATAGAATCATTGCAAAACATCTTCTATTAGCAGATTGAATCAGGTTTTGGGAAGGAGAGGGCATGCTCCCTTCCTCTCCCAGTTGAGGGCTGGGGGCCATAATTCACAGGTAAGCATGTCACTAGCATTCCATGCTCAGAAAAACTGGCCTGCTCAAGCAAAAGGGATTTCAGGGCTGCAGAGGGCCCAGTGTGTGCTGATCCCAAATGTAAATGTTTGCCTTTCTGATTATTCCTCTGACCTGCCCTCTTTGCCCTCACCGTCCTCTGGCTGCATACACTCAGCCCAGACTGTTCTGTCAGCTTTGCCAACAGGGGCATGCAGAATGAGGCTTGAAACACTCCATCCCCAATCAGCACCCCTCCCTCCAGCTGGCCCCCACTGTGGTCCTAGCCTGCCAGTTGTCAGAGGAGGAATTCAACCCTACTGCCCCTTTCTCTCTCCTACTTTACTTCTCCAGGAGTGACAAGCGGCAACCTAGAAGGATCTTCTCTGCTGGAGGGATCATGATTTTTGCACTGAGATGACAGTAGCACCCAGAACTCTATCTCTGCAGGTGCTGATCCTACACTGCTCTTCCAGCCCAATGGACAGCATCTTGGTGAAGGTAGAGGTAACCATCTCCCTCAGGACTGCTGCCTCTCTGGTCTAGCACTAGCAGTTCTTGCCCCATGGGGCACCAAAATCAGATGTCAACACAAGGCTCTTCAGATGGGATGAATCTCCCAGGCCAGCAGTCTCTGGGAGTATTACCTCACTTTCTAGCACTCAAAGAGCTTCTCTGAGACCAATGTCATGGACAGCAGTGATGGACAAAAGAAGTGGTGTTCCTCTCTTCAGCTCTGTAGTACAGTAGGAGGGAGTGGAAGAATGAAGGAGTTACAGAGATGGCCATCCCTGCTGGGTGAAAAACAAAGGGGAGCAGTTTGCTGGAGGAGACAGCCCAGTGGGAAAGCAGTGGGGCACAGAGAGAAAGATTCTGGGAATACTTTTGAATGAAGGTGAGGCTGTATAGCAGGAAACTACAACATGCTTTCCAGCCAAACCCTCTTTATTTATCTGTTTTCACTGAGGGCAGAGCACTCTGCTCCCTGGAAGACTCTGCTCCCATTTCAGAGGACTCTGATCCCAGAATGCCTGGAGCATCCCCTGCCTTCAACCACAGGAGAGGAGCCACAAACACCACTTTAACCCAAATGTCTCATTTTTCACCACAGAAGTAATGCATTTTCCAAGGGATGAATGAACATGCCGGCTACACAGCTCTATACCAACAAATCTCCTTTGAGGAACACTTTCCTTCACAAAAGTACATCTCCTTTCTACTCCTCCTGCACTCTGTACTTCTCCAGCACACATCTCCCCTCCCCAGCATCAGTGGGCTTCCCCAGAGGTAACACACCATGCAGCACAGTGAGCCCAATCCCTCTGCTTTCTAGAAGCATTCACTTATTAGAAATACAGAAAGAAAAGCTAAGAAGAATTGCCTGCAAATGCTGGGGACATGTCCACAGTCCCTCAAATAAAGGGGAGATCAGAAAAGCAGCACTCTGACTTGTCTCCTGCTGGAGTGGAGAATCACAATGTTACACAAGCCATAGCAACGTTTTGCAGCTGTGAAGCACCAGCAAGGCATGAAGAGCAAGCAGACATCCAGGAAAAGCAAGGCGGTCCCTGCATACTCACTAAGCCGTCACTTCTCCGCCAGCCTGCAGCTCTTGTCTGAGGGGGCAGCTCTCCCAGCGTCCTGACCCTGGACTGAAAAAGAGGGGCCTTTTATTTATTAGCACTGATCAGTGACTCCTCCCCTCTTCTGTCTCCCATTCCAGATCCACCCCCAGGCTACCACCTTCTCTGTCAAAAACACCTTCTGCCCACAGCCAGGAAACCAACAACCTCAAGGAACTGAGCCAAGAGGGAGAGGAGAGAGGCAGAGCAGACACCAGGGGCTAGGAGGGGCACAGCCACATCCAGGCTGCCTTTCTGTGCCCAGAAGCAGTGAGTGGACAGACGTCTGAGGACAAGCTGCAGTCTTCCCCCTTTGCAGCCAGATCCCCTCTTCTCTGCCCCCTCCTTCCCTGGTCATGCTCTTAACTAGAGCTGCAGTGCTGGCCAGGACACCTGCTCTTCCATGTGGAGCGGGCCAGGTCTTCTCTTGTTTCCTTCTGTGCTCCTTTTGCAACTGTCTGATGCCCCCTCCTGATGGCAGGCAAACGTCAGACTGAAAACTCACATAACAAAGGTGTCTGCTTCTGGAGGCAGCTCCGAAATCTCCCAGTGACAAACCCTACAGGGCAAAGAGCTGGCTTAACACACCCAGGCCCCTGAGATGCACCTTTGCTGCTCGCACCAGACGCACAACAGTGCTGCACAACACATCAGACAACCCAGGGCATGTGCTTGCTGGACTGGGCTATTGGTCCTGCCTGCACCCAAGCCAAGGGCACACATGCACCACACTGGGATGCTGAACCCATGCAATTATCAACCTGCAGCAGTGCTCCTTTGCTCAGCAGAGATCCATGCTTGGTGCATGCATAGCATAGATGCTGGCAGGTCCAGTCTTCAAGTAAGGGTAAGCAAAGCCTGAGGGACTGAGCTCAGCAGAGGTGAGATGGAGGGGATGACCAGCTGCAGAATCAGTGTCTGAAGAGGTTAAGAAAGAAAACACATAGCATCTATTCAAACAGCTGGTGAGTATAGTTTCTCTGATCCAGGAAAAGATCGAGTGTGGCCTGACTTACAGCCTTGGTTGCAAAACAAAAATGATAGCTTCACTGTGGACTTAATGACCACCAAATGATTGGTACAGAAGCGGGATTTGCTGCAATTTTATAGGATACTTTGCCACCTTGCAGCTAACACATGCATTTTTGATTTATACTTTTGCCTGGTTCCCAGAGAATAGTGAAGGGTTTCTGTCCAAGGATGGGATCTTTAGCTCCTACAGTGCTCAATTAGTTTGGGGAAACTTCAGACCTACCCGTGGAAACAAGGTACCACATTATGTGTGTCCTTGTACAAGCAGCTCTTGGCCTTCAGAGTCTGAGAACAGCAACCCTGAGCTGTCCTGGAGGTATAGGGCACACAGTCATGAGCCACCTTTGGAAAGCAGTGCAAAGAAGAGGACATTTCTTGCCCTCCTCTCTGACCCTTCAGGGGCACCTGAATATTCAGCCCTGTGACATGCAGAACTCTGAAAGAAATAAAGATCCAGAAAGTCTGATTGTTGTCATCTAACTAAATATTTTTAAAACTTTTGTCTCAGTGTCAACTGGCAAGTTTTTAGTTAAATTGGAGAAAATTAGCTTTAAAGCCAAAATTGTGAGATGGCAAGGTACCAAATAAATGGGGCAGAAGCTTGAGCAGTGTGAAGGAGAAATGTTGAAAAATTACTATTTTAATTTATCTCAAGACTAGTTTTATCTAATACTTCCATTAATAACTGGCTTAAAAAGGGACTATTTGTTGAGGAAGTTTGTTGATAACACGAAGGAAGAAAGCAACAGTGGAAGTGAGGCCTGAGAGCTCATACAGGAGGAAAAGGATAACCTTGAAAGCTGGAATAACAGAAACAGGATAATATGCAATAGCGCAAATGCAATGTCTTCCAAGGGGATTAGCAGTAAAAATCCTGCTGTAAATTAAGAGCTCATAAACTTGAAGCAAACAGGGACAAAAGGAACAACTATGAAGCAACAGTCATAAAGGTGATCACAGAAGACTAATTCTGAGATGTTGTGATAGTTTCACTGGGCTAGCCCCTGGCCAGCAGCCAACACAGCCGTTCACCCACTGCCCCCCCACCCCCAGGGGATAGGGGAGAGGATTGGGGCAAGGGTAAGGAGACTCATAGGTTGAGATAAGAACAATTTAATAATAGAAAACTTAAAATAATACTAATATTAAAATAGGAGTCATGATAACAGTAGTAAAATATGCAAATGAGTGATACCCAGTGCAGTTGCTCACCACCCACTGACCAAGCCTGGCCCGTTCCCAGATAATGATCCTGGAGGAGCGACAATCCCGAACTGAAACCGCAATCCTGGAAGAGCAAGAGCCCAAGCAAAAGTCAGAGAGGGCAAGAGAGGAAGAAACCCTCACTAATATACTGGACATGACGTGATATGATATGGAATATCCCATTGGCATATCCAAATGCCAGTTTAGCTTATTAATGTCAATACTCCTCACCCCCTTAGATCTTGCGCTTGTAGACTAATGAAACACGAAGTCCTTCACTTCCAGTGACAAAAATACAAACACTGGTGTGTTACCAGTGTTTCTCTCATAACAAATCCCAGGCTGAAAGCAAAACACAGAACTACTCTTGCTACTAAAAAGAAACCCAGCTCTGTTTCAGCTAAAAACCAGGACAGATGTCTACTGATAATGTGCTAGCAGAGATGGGCACCTGTTAATGCCACTGGATAAGACACCAGTGAGACCTCTGCGGAGTCCTCTGTATGGCCCAGGACATCCATGTTCATGGAAGAAGAATTGCTATGGGAAGTGGTACAGAGGACTAACAAGGCAGGGTGATTTGCAGTCACCCCCAAAATGACAGACCTTTTCACCACAGCCTGTGGGAGTCACAAAGCCTCTGCTTCCCTGTGTTGTTCACAAGGCTTTTCCAACAGGACAATGGACTAGCAGTTAGGTTTAGTTTCCAGTACTCCCGCAGGGTCTGTTTCAGAGGCCAAAGTTCTTACCATTAGGAAAAGCCCCATTTCCAGCCTATGTGTCTTTAAGGCTATAATTCATATCCATGTGTCCCTCACCAAGTGCCCAACTCATGCCAGAAAGTCTTCAGCAGAGTCACTGAGCACTGCAGCAAGGGAAAAAACCCTGTCAGCTCTGGGACAGAGCAGGGTTTCCAAACCCAGGTTGCCCAGAGAATCAAGTAACTGGACTCACTGATCTGGACAGCCCTTTCCAAGCTTGCTTCTGTGTTTCAGGATGTAAGTTAGTCAACCACCACATGGTCTCTGGCTTAGGAAGTGATTTCTCAACATGATAAACAAGTGCTTTTTGGAACAACTAGTTCTACAGCACATGAGAAAACAAGACTTTATTTTTACTTTTTCATTTAGTCCTAAGTAATACCTAGGAACTGATCCAAGAAACAAGTATAATTGAGCCACTAAGTAACAGTGTCCGAGTATCCACAATATAATTAAAGTCAACAACCTCATGGAATAAATCGTGCTGAAAACTAGCATAGTGACACTAAGCTTTAGAAAGGGAGATGTTTTTCAAACACAGGAGCTAGTCAAAAGACTGTGAAATAAAAATAAACTGAACACATTTCAGACACTTAAGGAACATGATATACATATCTGAATATGTGTTAGCTCTGGCAGTAAACTCACTTAGTTATCCGAAATTAACCCTAAAACTAGTTCAAAAGCTAGTTTAACCTGGGAAAAACACTGATTTAAACATTCCAAAAGTAGATTTTAAAAGTTCCAAAGGTTAAAAGAAAGGGGGAGCACATAAACAGGAGAAATCTAGTTTCATAGCAATCAGGGTTTTTTTCAAAATAACATAAATTATTTATTTCCATTGCAGTGGTGAGGTGGGGAGAAAAGAGTAATTTCACAACAAATAAGTGGATTTTTTTCCTCAAATATATTTAAACACATATCTTTGAAATCTGTTTCTATCTTTCCCCTGAGAATAATTTTGCCCACAGCATTACAGGCTTGTGCAAAAATAAAAGTTTCCAGTATGAAAATATGCATTGGTTCTAAGTTAAACTTCTTCTAACAAAGTGAATCTATGTATAGTCTTAGGAATATTGTAGAAACCACCATTTGAAACTTACAGATAGTGTGAGTCTCCTGTTGGGGAGGAAGGTTCCCATGCCAGCTCACAGCTATTTTCTTTCATGCTTCTGCCAACATTTTGGGCCAGGGTGCATTTTAGAAACTCCTCTTTCCACCCTACACAATGACTTCCAGTGACTTTCTTCTGCCCATGGACATGGAGCACACCTGCACATTCAACTAGAGGAGTCTCACTTTGGACTCTGGGACAACTGGTTGCTCAGTATCCCAGTGCCAAGGAATGGGACTGAAATTAAACACCATGAAAAGGCCCAGATCCTGCCTCCCTGGTGAAATCTAGAGGGTGAGAGGATAATTCTTCTTCCACCGGCAGTGTCCTACAGAATGTGGGCCTGTCTCCATATTAGCCACTACCATAAGGAGAGGTCTCTAATTGGTGAGCTGTGGAAGTTGTTCGGCTGGTTGGTTGCTTGGTAGATTGGGGGTCTTTTTAGCCACTATATTCTGTTGTTGTTGGAAAATCTTTAAACTATTGAGATTCAGAGATTAGTGGCCAGACATAACCTCACAGTCAGAGTCTATGAGGTTGTGATCCTCCAAATTACTCCTTGCAATCCATCAGACTTCAAATTCAAGCCCAGTGTCCTGGAAAAATCTCGGTCTGTGTATAAATACAGGAGCATTTGGGGTCAGCAGTACAGTTCAATGGGAACTCATTGCTCTCCATTTCTGCTTGCTACAAAAAGTGAGCCTGCCTCAAGCCTTCAGCTCCAATACTCAGCATTCTTCATGGGATATCACTGAGTTACCTTAAAGACTGACTCTCTCTGTTTGGCCAAGACTTCCCAGAACAGCTGTGTTTGGATGAAACAATGAAAAAAGATTACTTGTAACGGGAAGTTCATGAGCACAGGAGACTAAAATTTCACAGAAGCCAGACCAAGGTTATTTAATTCACTGAGTAAAGCAACCAAAGCATTCAGGGCTAAGAGCTAACTCTGTTGCGTCTTTTGGCTTCACCCCCATCCACCCACACATGTCCACATACAATGATCAGCCTATTTCTCTTGCTGTCTGGGAAGGAAGGAAGAGAGAGGATAATGTTAATATTATTTGAATGTTGAAAAAGTTGGCAAAGGCTCCCGTG
>NW_010301795.1:11519-18089 GCF_000700745.2 Antrostomus carolinensis
ATTGCTTGTATCCTATGAAAAACCAAGCAAGCAAAAAGTTTGAACTCTGACCATAAAAACAAAGTGTGCTTCTGGGTTGCACTCTTATGGGAAAGGGGAGCAGAAATCTCTCTTCCTTTTCCACCCCCATCCCCCTCATTTCACCACATGAGCACAAAAATGTCCTGACCTGATTCATTCTTTGGGCTCAGATGAGATTTACCCGCCTTATTTCCTGTCCAGACATGCAGAGTGATAAGAAAGCAGATGTGGTTTCATTCTTCTCATCCATCTGGTAAATAAAAAATAACAATAACGTCTCTTTTTTCAACAACAAACTTAGATAGCATCTTAGATCCAAAATCTGTCAGTGTTCCTGAAGCCAAGGCTGGACTGAAACATTTCTGTACTGTCTGTCTTGAATGCAGGAGGCCACTGGAATATTTACAAGCATCCCTGTCGTATTATATATGTTTCTTTGTTCTATCTTGGGTTCAGTATCTACAGTATCATAAATTTTGTCTTTAGTAAGTAAGTAACTTTTTCTGTCGCACACCAAGCCTCTGGTCTTGGCCTTTGTTGTCAATATCTGACAGAGTTCAAAGGAAGTTTAGGGGATGAGAGAAAATGCACGATACCCAGCTAATTGTGAAATGCTGTTTGTGGCGAGAAGAAAGACATTCTTTTTCCTCGAAGCATGAAATCTGATTACTTTTATCTTCCTGTGCATAACTTCAAATTATATTAATGTTCCTAACATCATATGCTAGACAAGTCATTCGACTTGATGACCTTCTTTAGTAATGAATTTCATACACGAATTATATGCTCTTTGGATACATATCCATTGTTTATTTGTATTAAATGTGACAATTGGTTGTTTTTATCAAGAAATTTCATCTTCTCATAAAGCAGGAAAGAATTTTAAAAGTAGAAGGAAAGATAAATCAGCTCAATTTTTATTGCTTTTCAATTAGTTTTTCCTTCTTCCTAAAATGACACTGGAGTCCAGAAGTCACCACTTTACCAGAGATGTCTTTGTCATAAGTAATCATAATTTCCTTTAAAATATAAAACAATAAGAATAATATAAGTGGAGAAAAAAGGAGAAGTCTGGGTGTGAAACCACTGGGAAGAAAGGCATAAGAAGGGCAGATTATTAAGACCACGGCATATTGACATACAGATCCTCTGGACATCCAGACTGCGAAAAACAAAGCACAGTTTAAAACAAGATATGTCCTAAAACAAGGGACAGAGTACACCTAAGACTTAATAAAAGGAAAAATTCAAACCAGAAGAGATGATGGTGCTAAGATAAAGAACAAGATTCAGCCAGGATGAGACTTAATGATACTCAGAGGTGGGAGAAGAGAGAGAGACAAAAGACCACAGTCACTGCTAGCTCCTGAAGGATGCAAAAGATACATCTAAAATGAGCATACAGTGGTCAAACTAAGAGAAACCCAGGAGACATGAGTGAGTGAAATCAGTGTGGCTTAAAATAAAATAATCTTCCCTTTCTGTAGCTTCTCACTTGGATCTCTGTTAGTCCAATATTGCAATAGATGTACTCAGTATGGAAAAGTCTTCATCCAAAACCATCTAACATCATTCTGCAACGTTGGTAATGGCCTCTGTGGTAAGAAGCTTCTTTCAGAGCTCTTTCCACTTTGGCTCGTGGTGCTTTTAGCCAGACATTGGAAGGAAATATGGGAGAGATGCACAAGAAAAAGAGCAAGGTATCAGTGCTGCAGGCACGAGGGGACATTCTTGGATTCAACATCCTCCCTCACTTGGCTCGGTCAACGTTGGTTGGGGTCTGCTGTGCTGAAACTATCTGCCCTTTTTTCTCTCCATACATGATAAAGGATGGCATTTTAAGACTCAATACAAGCACCAAAAATTATATATTACTTACAACATAGAAGTTGCATAGAGCTATTTCCATAGCAGGACCTTTCTTTAAAGATTTTTGCCAACAAAGACACTTCTGTCCTTCCTGGGCTTTAACTGATGTTTTTTTCCCCTCTGTTCTAGTAATAGGATCTGTTTGCAATACTTCCTGGCATCAAATGGTCTGTATTATTTGGTATTTCTCTTCCCACTGTCTTCCACCTACAGTCATACCTGCACTGGAAAATGTTACTGTACTCTTATCAGCAAAATATACTGCATGATTCACATGTTGGGTGCACAAGTATTTACAACCCTGCTGGCTGGCTAAGCCTAATGAGGACATTGTTTAATACCATACATTTTCCTAAAGTAGACATTGTATGAGAATCTCTGCTAAGCATATATTATTTACCAAACATCTGGACATATCTGCAGAACAAGCCTTCCCCCTTGTTACTTGGCCAACCATATGCCTGTCGCTTCAGCTCTTTGAGGTAGGCACCTGTCTTTCTTGATGGTCATTTCACCAGTCAACCTGCTGGAGAACCCAATAAATAAAATACCAGTACTACTCAATAAATAAAACATACTCACTAGCTCCTAAAAAGACCCTTGTCTATTTTGAGACCTGAGTGTTCACCTGAAATGAACAGCAAATTCAAGTAAGGACTGAAGTCAGGAAAGTTATTTCATTACAGTCCCTCAGGGACATCATTAGGAGTAAAGTCCTGGTTGTGCCAAGTGCCGTACAAGCCTCAGAAGGGAGAGACATGTGGTTACATGCCTGTCCTTGCTCCTTCATAGGAGAAGAGGTCTGTCTGGCAGGATCACCTTCCTCAGCCTAGGACCCCCTTATCACTGCCTGGCCTCCCCAAGCCTGGGGGTTGGTGTTGACAGATGATACACAGGCATCCCAAAGGCTCTGACATCAAGTTCACCCTCTTTTTCAGCCCCTACAGCTCTTCTGCATTATCTGATCTCTCTGGCCCTCTCTGTGCTATATCACTCTAATGATAATCTGTCGCTGACCCTCAGCAGCTATTGCAGACTGGACTGCTAAGTAGAAATCTGCTGTCGTTATACCTTAGCTGGGGAGATCTTGAGATAGTAAGAACATAAGAAAATAATTTACAACAGTGGGTTTGCAATTCCAGAGAGGGGCACCATCAGTACAACAGTGGTGGGAGTGTTACAAGGAGCTCTGTACAGCCACTGAAGAGAGAAGTTCTGCAAGGCTGGAGTGAAAGCTGAGAGCTTGGCTTTAGCTCCCTCCCTCCTGCCTGAAAGCAAGCACCTGAGATTGCTTTGGTCATGTTTCTGTCTCCTCCATGCAACACTTAGCACCGAGGCACAAAGCTGCCCTTAAGCTGCTCCTGAGAAAAAGGCTCCTGCTGGCTTGCTGCTGAGGCTGTTTCCTGCCCATCCTGACCTGCCCCGTGGCTGTTGTCCTTTGTTCTGTAGTCTGCTGAATTGTGTGAGCTCCCTGAAAAGCCACTGAGCCCCAGGAAGGGTTTCTCTGTGCTGCTATCCTGCAGCTGCTCCTGCAGTGACACGAAACCACACTACTTGAGCCAATGTACATCAGTTTCAATGGAGAAAAGTGGCTCAGGAGACGAGGGAAAAGGGCACAGGGACATTCTGGACAGTCACAATGTTGGGATGACCACCATAAGCTAACTAAATTGGGAAATTAAGTTGCTGAATAGGAATGAAGTAACAGAACATCCTTGTGGACCTGAACAGGTAGTAGAAGACATGAATTCCAGTTAACTAGCTAGATCTAAATCCCTATATCAAGGTCTCCAAGGTATTGAAGGGGAAGAAGATGTGAGCAGGACACTGAGGGCTGCACACAGCAGCAGGGCCATTCCCCAGGCTAAGGCCAGCTGCATTCCCAGGGTGGAAGGAAGAAGGACAGTCCCAGCAGGGACCTTGTGTTTATAGCAAATACAAAACAAAGTGAATGTCCAGATCAGCAGCTCTGGGCAAGGCAACGACTCTGACGCCAGCCACAGGGACCAGCTTGCCCACCCCAGCTTGTAGAACAGATGGTCCCATGACCTGCCTTCAGCTGTAGGGTGTGAGGGGTCCTGCCCCGCCTGTCACATCACCAGTCCCCTGCACCCTCCCTCACTGCTCACTCGAGCACCCAGGTTCTCCTGCAATAGCTACATAGCTATGTGTTCTCCTGAGCATGCATTTCTTTTACCTGATCTGCCTTGCTGTCCATAAACTGAACTAAAAGTCAGAGGGATACCCAGGGTGTACCTCCAGCCCTTTTTTGTCTTTAGGGTTGCTGACAATCATGGTGAAGTTGAGCCTATGACTGCTGCTAGCTCCAGGACTGGGCTTGCTGCAGGGAGCCACAGCATAACATGGGAACAGCACCCTTGGGCAGGAGAAGGGTCAGGCTCCTCGCTCAGCACCTGCCCACCATGCTCCAACCACAGGGCGGAACAGCATCTATAAAACACAGCCCACAGCCAGCCTCAGCTCCTCATATCCTGCTATGCTTCCTCTCGTCTCCATCCTTCCCCTACTTGGCCAGTGGAACACCCAATGGCACCAGCTCCCTCCCCTTCTCCAGGCTGTCTGCCCCCTCCACCGCAGATACAGAAGGTGCCACGTCCAGGCACCATGGAGAGGGGCCCCAGCTGTGGCGAAGAGGGGCAGGGGGAACATGCACAACCAAGCACAAGTGACAGAGCAAAGCAGTTGCCAATAGCAGCTGTGTAATCAAAGAGGAATCAAACTGAGGTCTTGATACCCTGAGGCCCATCTCAGGACCCTGGCATCTCCACTCTCCATTTGGGAGCATTTTTGGTCAGATAACCTTGCCATTCCTCACAGCCCCCTCCTCCTTGCTGTTAGTGGGAGCTTTTTCTGCTTTTATCAATGACCTGGGGAACAGGCTCCCTGAGAATTTGCTAATGAGTGGTGGGACTGGAAGATAAGCAGAGGAGGAGGGTGCTTGTCTGAAAACAAAGCCCCCTCCCACACATACCACCCATCCATGGCATATCTGTCTGTCACAGCAATTCACAGAGACAGATTTAATATGTTAAACATAAACAAACCAGTGCCAAGCCTTTGGCTGATCATCATGGCTAGAAATAGAAGCCAACCACTTCAGGGGCTTTGGGTTTGCATGCTTGATGGATTTCCAGCACAAGGACTGACATTCAGCTAACCCCAGCCTAAATCAAATTAAACACTCCTACCTGGATTTTCAAGGAGACATGGAGGTGAGTCAGAGAACATTGGTGCCATTCAAGGCAATAGGCAAGGAGCAAGGAGCAGGCCTCAAGCAGCTCATCTTGGTGGCGGGTTGAGGGTCCCAGCAAGGATGTGAGGGCATGTTATGAGCAGGACCACAGTACCTCTGGCATAACAAAGCTAATTATGAAACTTCTGTGACTTTCCTCCTCTGCCAAACACCTAGTCTCACAAAACCAGTAGCACCATAATACCTTAGAGACCACTGCCCTGCTGTCAGGTGTGTCTGAGCATTTGGAAGGGGGAACAGGACAAGCAGACACACAAACCACCTCATTTTCATAGGAACAGCCACAGAAATAACCCCGCTCTATCATGTGAAATGCTGGTAAAGCAGTTTCTTACGTTCTAAATGTCCTGGATACAGTTATCTTTATTATTAAAAGAAGGAGGGTTTTATTGTCCTAGATTACAGAGCCAGACTTGCCAAGAAGGACTCCACTGAAATACCAGTTGCAGGACTCAGAGACCAAACAGAAACCTTTGGGTGAACAGGGCCCCCAGGGCAAGGCAGCTAACCCATTCCAGTGTGTTGCTAAAGTCTTGCTTCATCACCCCTCTGATGAAAGGTACCTGGTAGGTTCTCTTTGCTCTCCCTTTGTAGGGGATATTTGTTCTTTTTAAAAGGGAGTGCCTGGGACACTGCAATGAAGCAGGCACCTTCCCTTGGGAGCAGCAGGGTTATGCTTGGGACAGAGCTGCCTCCAGAACATGGTGTGGGCAAAAAGGGAAGTAAAATCATAGCCAGGGTCTGAGGGCCTGTCACTCACACAGAGACAGGGAGCCAGTGGGGAGGAGGAGGGTGCAGTTAGAGCCAGCCTTATCCTAGAGCCTGAGAGGGGCCATGTGGACTGTTTCGTACCCTTGGAAGTCTCCACGCTGCTGAACAGACAGCAAGGCAGAAAGAGACCCTGTGCACACACAGCTCATGAGGACAACCCCAATGGGATGATTCCCAGGTCACCCTAGTCCTGCCCGCTTCTCTGTGGGAGGATTGCATCTTTCCAGAGTGCTTTGCATCACTGTGCAATGGCCATGAGTTATCAGGCCACAGGAAAGACACCAAAGATGTGCTGTTTCCATGCTAAGGAACTGCAAGATGGAAACAGTTGGAAGATCCATTTAACTGCTTCACATCTGGACTCCTGGGTGACAGAACAAATATATGAAGACTGATAACCATTTAAAGATGGTTGATCATTTGATCGCTATCTCAGTTATAGCATCAGAAATAGCCATAATCTATTTAACTTTCACTTTAACAATCTCTTCCTTTCTGCAATGCTACTGTCTTGCCAAAACTAAAATGTACCAAGCAGGGAATCATTCAGATTTTCCTCTAACCTGCCATAGATCTTTTTTAATAGGCAAAGATATATTCTTAATAAAATATTTAAAATAAAATAATATTTAAGT
>NW_010301796.1:0-2277 GCF_000700745.2 Antrostomus carolinensis
GGATGAAGCTCAGCCTACCATCCCTGTCACACAAGGGCTTCTGCTGCAGGGAAGAGCCCGCACAGAGGCTGCTTCTCCACCCACCTCTCCTCCTCCAGTTCCCTCCTGGGCATCACCTGACCCCACCAAATGTAGACCAGGGCTTGTACCGGTGTTGGGATTATAAATACAGACAAGCCTGGGCAGTAATGAGAGACCAGCTCCCTCTTTGAAACAAGCAGGTGTTGACAGCTGTCTTCCTAGTGCTGCCACCAAGCCTAGAATGACCCAGGTGGCACCTCCAGAATGACCCAGCTCACATCTCACTACCAGCACAGAGTTATCACTGAAATCAGGAATAAACGTCTAAACACCAACGTAGCCTGAAGAAGCAGACATGTACTGGGCACTGCTGAGGCTGCAGCTGGAGTGCTGGGTTCAGTGTTGGGCCCCTGAGTCCAAGAAGGACATGGAGGTGCTGGAGCGTGTCCAGAGAAGGGCAACGGAGCTGGGGAAGGGTCTGGAGCACAAGTGTGCTGAGTTCCCTTGTGGCTGAGGGAACTGGGGGTGTTGAGCCTGGAGAAAAGGAGGCTGAGGGGAGACCTTGTGGCTCTGTGCAAGTCCCTTGGAGGAGGGTGGAGAGAGGTGGGGGGGGGTCTGTTCAACCAAGGAGCAAGGGCCAGGACAAGAGGAAATGGGCTCCAGTTGTGGCCAGGGCAGTTGAGATGGGATGTGAGGAAGAATTTCTTTGCTGCAAGGGTTCTGAGGCATTGGAAGGGGTTGCCCAGGGCAGTGGTGGAGTCCCCATCCCTGGAGGGATTGAAGAGAGGTGTAGACATAGTGCTGAGGTACATGGGTTAGTCATAGGGGACTTGTCAGTGTTGGGTTCATGATTCAACTTCATGATCTTAAAGGGCTTCTCCAATCCAGGCATTTCTGGGATTCTTTATTCAGCGCTGGGTACAAGGGGTACATCATCACAAAACTAGCACGCTGAGTTAGCAAAACTTCACTCATTTATACAGAACTGATGAGTTTGTCCCACCCTCTATCCATCTGCATCACTATTCTACTTTAGGATGGGCTCAAACTCCTCTTGCTTCTCTTTTAAAGAGTACAGTACTCCAAAAACTCACAGCCCATGCTCTCATACAGGGGGTGTAGCCTGTTCAGTCTCTAATTGAGTCCATGGTCACGATGTCTCCCAGTCACTTTTACCTTTCCCCCCCAATTTCTGCAGATTCTTGCTGACTTCATCCTTCTCAGGCAATTATTCAGCTTTTGGTGCCTTCTAGGGCAGGATGTTCTCCTTTTCTCAGTCTTTTAGCTCCTCTTTGAGGAGATAGTCATTAATAAAGTCTGCAGAGTTTATATAAAGTCACTGGACTTGCACAGGCTGAAGACAATGGGCCCCTTGGTACTTGAGGCTAAACTGCAGATGTCTTGTGACAACTAAAAACAAGAATTTACATATTTTCTAACAGAGCCTGACCCTGGTCCGCTGCCAGCAGGACCACAGGCAGCAGTTGTGCTCACACAACATCCCTTGTTCCTTCCGTGGCCTTCCAGCACAGCCCCTCTCCCTTGGGGTTGTCTGTTTGTCCCCCAGCTATGCAGTACCTTACCCAAATTCCATGTTGCCACTGTCTCCTTGCCCTGGTGTCCACGTGCGAGAGGTGAGGAACAGTTATCTCACACTCCCTTGAACCCAGCAAAGTTTTAACTCATCAAGAAACCGTTGCCAGATAACCAAGCCAACGGAGGGAGTTGCTGGCAACCTCTCAAAACACTCAGAAACGCCTCTAAGGTACTGATTAACTTCACCTCAGCTTGCCTTTGGACCCACTCCCTTCCACCTTAAGGGTGCTGCAAGGTTTGGATGGCAAATTCATCCTGCTGCAGAAGGGAGGAGAGGGCAGGATGTTTCCCCAGCAGCCGTCTGTTTATCCCTCTTCAGCAAATAGGAGGGTGCAACAAGAAAAAAAAGACTTAAAAAAAAATAATAATAATTGACTTTTTCATGAGAAAATGGTGTTTATTAAACCAGTCATTTTTCCAGTGATCACTTTTAACTGCAGTTTATAGACAGCTGGAAAAAATAACATGTTTTAGTTATTACTCATCTTTCCCCCCTACACACACACCTTTACAGTTTATCATAACATAAAAGATAAGAGTATTTTTTTTTTTACTTTTACCTCCGAGCTTCTCCTCCTACTCTGAAGCTCAAATATTTTGTTTTCTGAAAACTTATCAAGCACCTGAAAGCAAACTGCATTTTGCCACTTACTCGGTGGT
>NW_010301796.1:2300-3293 GCF_000700745.2 Antrostomus carolinensis
CCCTACACAACAAAAAAGTTACAGATATTGGGGAAAAGAAATATAAAGTGGGGAAAAAGAAATAAAGAAATAAAAGGTGGGGAAAAAGAAATGAAGAAATAATAAGTGGGGAAAAGAAATAAAGAAATAAAAAGTGGGGAAAAGAAATAAAGAAATAAAAAGTGGGGAAAAGAAATAAAAAGGCTGATAGGAAAACAGAGAACGATCCATAATTAATTTCATTGCATTGACTATGGAAGGGAGAGGGAAAAAAAAATGTGTGCCAGAGAGACAGGGGCTGCCTGGCTGTAAATATCCTCCTACATGTCATTATTTTTCCACGTCACGGTGCTATTTAAGCATCTAGTCTTTTCGGCATCGATGACACCAACAGCAAGGCTGTGACGCTTGGTGGCTCTTGCAAACTCACGCTTGCATGAAGCTGCTCGTTAGCTACCTCAGGTCCGATACCTGGGCTCCCGTCTGACTCTCTATCCAACACTCCAAGCCATGCAGGGAGGAGCAGTCCTTAAAACACATTTCATACTCCTTATGTCTGGCCTCTATTTAATGTATAGCCAAGTGTTGAGGAGTTTTCAACTGCCCAAGGGCCAGCTTGTGAGCTCTGAAACAACCACATTACAGCTCTGAAGCAAGAACCTGGGCTTCAGCTTCCCAGAGCTCTGCCTCAGCTGCCAGGTCAGCCTCTCTCAGTGTCATCTTGATGTCACTGGAGACTGTGGAGATTCCTGCTCACTCAGAAGAGTTGCTTCATCTGCCCCTATACCCTTATCCTGAAGGTCTCCTGTTCTGTCCTCAGAGAAATTATGCCTTAATTATGCCTCAAATGCCTGACGAGGAGAGGCTGAGAGAGCTGGGAGTGTTCAGCCTGGAGAAGAGCAGCCTGAGAGGGGATCTGATCAATGTCTATAAATATCTTAAATGTGTGGTCCAAATGGATGGGGCCGGGATCTTCTCGGTGGTGCCCAGTGACAGGACAAGGGGCAATGGGCA
>NW_010301796.1:3487-10105 GCF_000700745.2 Antrostomus carolinensis
AGGGGGGTTGGACTGGGTGATCTCCTGAGGTCCCTTCCAACCCCACCATTCTGTGATATTATCTGAACATCCGTGTCTCCAGCCACAACGAAATTTGTTGAGTTTGTTTTCATTTGTTACTGTGGTGGTGGTGGTGTTAGCATCAGACTTGCCTTCCCTGGACAAGAGGTAAAACAGGACACATCAATGATCGTGAGAGAAGTCATATGAAATCTGACTAGCAGCAGACTAGCATGTTGAGGAGCTGAACACTGAGAAACTCCAATGACTCAGCACAGGAAAAGGTCACTATATTTGGCTTTATAAGTAATAACGGGGAAAAAAAAAGACCAAACAAACCAACCCAAATCAGTCAATCATTAACTTGGAGATTATGACAAAGCAGCACAACAAATAAACTCCCTGGTTCCTTCAGAAGCATCTTCAGCTACAGCCTGAAGGAGACGACTTTCACAGTCCATACCCTGACCACGGGAACATGACTTTGTGGCTTTGCTGTGCCTGGATTTTTCTCCTCCTCCTGCCTGGCCTCTCAGATGGAGGGAAACTCCTGGTGGTGCCCATGGTTGGAAGCCACTGGCTTAGCATGCAGCAAGTAGTGGAAAAGCTCGCCGACAGAGGACACGAAGTGGTGGTGGTTATGCCAGAAGTAAGCTGGCAGATGGAAACCACCCAGGCGTACACAGTGAAAACGTACCCGGTGACTTACACCCTAGAAGAGCTGGATAACGCTTTTCAAGAATACGTGGCCACTCACCTGAAGGACCTGCCTTTCCCACTCAACACCCTCGCTCTGTACAACAGCTCGGTGCACGTTTTCCGTACGTTCTTTTCTCAGTGCAAGGACCTGTTCAGAAGCAAGGAGCTCCTGGAGTCCTTGAATCAAAGCAGGTTCGACGCTGTCCTAACAGACCCCGTCTTCATGTGCGGAGCAACGCTTTCTCAATATTTTTCTCTCCCGTTTGTGTTCTTCATGAGAGGATTTCCTTGCAACTTACACTATAAAGCACCACAGTGCCCAAGCCCTCTGTCCTACATCCCAAGACTATTTACCTTCAACTCAGACCGCATGACTTTCTTCCAGAGAGTGGAGAACGCACTGGTTACCCTCCTGGAGCTCGTGTACTGTAACAGTTTCTATGAAGATGCAATAAAGTTCTCCTCTGAAGTTCTTCAGAGAGATGTATCCCTGCTAGACCTCATGGACTCTGCTTCCATTTGGCTTCTGAGATTTGACTTTGTCTTTGAGTACGTCAGACCAGTGATGCCCAATATGGTCTTTATTGGGGGTATAAACTGTGCTCAGAAGAAACCGCTGTCTAAGGTATGTCCTTTTTCCTCTAAATTATACATTTTTTGCCAATGAGATGCAATTACATAGTTTCTGGAAGTTTAGTGCTATTTAATTTCATAGAATCATAGAATGGTTTGGGTTGGAAGGGACCTTAAAGCTCATCCAGTTCCAACCCCCCTGCCAGCAGCAGGGACACCTTCCACTAGACCAGGTTGCTCAAAGCTTCATCCAACCTGGCCTTCAACACTTCCAGGGAGGGGGCATCCACAACTTCATTGGGCAACCTGTTCCAGTGAAATTGGATAATAATAATAATTTATTAATAATAATAATAATTTATTATTTTTTAAAAAATTTCTAGTAATGATTTAATACATCCAGGTTTTGGCAGTTGTTTTCCACAGGCTGAAATCAAATTACCTCAATGGAGGCAGGATGAATTATTTGAATTAATGAGGATTTTCGGACAAGTCCAACAAAAAATGGACGTCACCTGCCAGTTACAAATTCCTGCTCTCAGTGAATGTATATTGTTGACCAACCACATGCAGTTTTGATTTCATTTTCGTGGAGTCTGACATGTATTTCTTTCACCTGACAAAAAGCCCAAAGACCTTGTTCTGAGAGTTGTCTTTTGTTTTTAACTCCAGGCTCCGTAAAGTCAGTTAATTTGCTTTGATGGTGTTTTCATGACGTATGGTTTCCAAACTGGTTGTCTATGGAAAGTTAGTTCTGTTTGTAGATAATGATGAAACACAAAGGTCATGTTGAAATGGGAAGAATTAATCTAAAATAGTATATTTGGCAAAAGACACTTGTATGCAAAACTCAGTTTTCATACCTGTTTTCTTGACTTTTGGCTTTACTGCAATTGTTCTGCAGGGTTTAAAGCTAATCTAGAAATTTAAAACTCTTTTGATAGTTACCATATGGTCTCTAAAACAATTAATAGCTCTAGACATTTCTTTGCAGGCACAAAGCAGGGGACAAATCTCTTTGCTACAGAATTACTCCCTCAGTTCTGAACTGCAGTCACACGATGTCCCTGCACAATTGCAGCACAATATCTTTGAGCTGACTTTTCTTTTCTTTCTTCTTTCAGAGTTCTTTTACACTCTTTGACAGGCTTATGCAGAGTCCACTGAACTTAATGCAGAATAAGGCAAATAACAATAATGTTATAAATTAGAATATTAGAATAATATTATAAATAAGGTATTATTTCACATGATGCTCAAGAGAGCGGCGCTTTGAAGTTTGAGATTTAAGAGGCAAATTATTGCTGGTTGCATGACATAAATCTTTACTCCTATATCTTGAAGGTCTTGGTGTTGCACATAGTTTGTAACTTGCTATCAGAGCAGAGCCATCCCGCCCTTATTTTATACCTCTCTCATCTTTATACTGACATTTTCCATTTGGTGGAAATCCTTGAAAACCCCTGTGTACCTTCAGTCCACCTTTGCTAGCTACATTTTCTACAGGGAGCAGAGGAATTTCTCCTAGTTCACTTTGAGCAGTGCCCAGCAGCAAGGCAATAATGCAGTAGAGAGTAAACAAATGGGAAGTGGGAGAAATCAAAATCCACCTGTCCATACGGAGTGGTGAGCTCTGGGTTGATCATTGCTGTTGAGAAATGGAATCATATGATAAGAATTCTCTGGAAACCCAGTAACCCATTGCTCAACAGACAAGAAAACAAAAAGTTAGGGCAACTAGGAAAGGGAGGGAGAACGAGAGATGATTCAAAATGTGGTTTCTTTTCTCAGACAAGGAGCTGAAGCCGCAGACCTTTCTGTTACAACACTTTCCATAGTTCTCCACAGGCAGAAAAATGGGGCATTATGGTCTCATCCCAGAAGAGGGCTCCTCTCTGCCATGTCCAACACGGTCCTGTGCAGGACCTGCTCTGGAGCTGAAGGTGCTGAGGAGCTCATGCTTTTGCAGAACTGGGCTTATGTACCTTATTCAGCACAAAGCTGGGAATTAAATCCCAAATTCCCTGACCCTCCAGAGCTGTAAGCTTCATCCACAGCCTGCAGCCTCAGAGGGAGTGGGAGAACATGAGACCAACAGCACTGGGTCAAGGGGAACACAAACAGCATTTATTGATTGACCAAGATAACTGCACTGGCTGCCTCAGGCTGGATTTCCACTTGCCCTGCACGTTGCGTAGCCATCCATCTCAGCATCAATTACATCTTAATTAACAGGCACGTAAATCCAGTTGCCAAGTCACAACATATCTGGAGGTTTAATACAAGTCTCACAGGAAATTAGACCCAATATCTTGGCTGAGCAGAGGTCCTGTGCCAGCCTCATCCTCCAGTGACTCCAGAAGTACCTGAAGGCTGGCACGGTAAGTGGTCCCTCATTAGAGGGACATCACACATAAACTCCCACTTGGATGAATATCTCATCTTTAGCCAAAGTCAATGCAAAGTTGTTTTTTTGGGGGGAGGGGGCAGCTCATAAAAACAAAGTTCATATGACTTGATCAAAGCAAAGTTCAGAAACATGAAAGCTCTAGCAACCTTTCAAAGTTGTGCCTGTTTTGTTGGTTGTTTTTTTTAACCTAAACCACTCATTATTTATGGTGGTTTATTATTTATGGTGGTTTATTATTTATTTATTAACAAGTAGTTAACTTAAAAACATTAAAATAACCCCAGATTTAAGTACGTAGTCACTCAAGTAAAGCAGTGTAACTGAATAAACACCCTGTGGTTTGTCCCTCCAAGTACAAGGATTAAGAAAACAGGTCCTGTTTTGAAACCCTCCTGTCAGAGCCAGCAGCATCTGGGAAGTTCTTACAAGGAGACATTTCTAACTGGTCCTCTGAAATATGCAATTAAAGTGGAATTCAAAGACTTTGGGAAGAAGCCAAAGAATACAGTGAGCAATACCAAAGAGTGCACATATCCCCAATACACAGGGACACACTTCTCAAAAGCCTGCTCAGCACTTGGTGTGACCTCAGAAGGGATTCCCTCACATCTGCAAGTACTATTAATTTGCAACCATGAGTAGCTAGGATGAGTACAGCCACAGGGGAACTCTTCACTTTCAGCACTGAAGCAGCAATCATCACTCTGTTCAGGAACCAAATACTTGGGTTGCATTTTTTCATGCAATATTCCAGGTGTTGATGAATCTAGTGGCAGCTCAGAGCAGCCTGATATCACGTCAGCATCTTTATTATGCTTCTGTAAAAGATGTCGGGCACCTTTAAAGCTGACAATAATGTTCATTTGCCTTCAATTGCAATGGCAAAACAGCCAACATCAGGCAAATAAAATCAACTCTAATTTTGAAAAAGAAAATATAACTGTTGTGCATTGAGCATCTTCAACGCACAGAATACATCGACCCAAACCAGCTGCTCTAACCAAACCATTCATCTCACTGTCCTCCTCAGTCTGCTTTTGTCCACATCCCTGTGCCTCCCGTATTTTGAAGAAGAGATACTGAAAGAAACTGTAAAATACAGTTCTTTTAACAAAAATTCCCTCGTATCAAATGGGTCTTAGTTTCCTGTTCCACGGGAAGTTTGTCTTCTGGTTACATTAAAACACCTTCTCTGATGCGAGTCTAAAGGTACAGTATGTGACAAAAGCCTACAAGCAAAAATCTAGAAAGGTTATAAGCATTATAATTTATAATATAAAGCATTATATTCACAGTTATCAAACACACTGCTGTACAAAGATTAGGAAGTGTTCCAGTTACAGTCACCTGGGCAGCCTTGAATATCACTTTGCTGTTAGGATGCAGTCATTAATTTCAGGATCACACACTATCATCTGATTTCTATTTATGGCTCAGGAAAGGGCTGCCCTGGATATCACCCGTGTTCCATGACTTCCTAAGCTGCCTGCTGCTTCTTGCTCTTGCAAAGACTCAAGAGTAAGATTATTTTCCAACTTGCAGTCAACATATCGTTGCTTTTATGGGTTGTTTTTCCTCTGAAGTCACGTTAGCCAAAGTATATTCTAAATTATCCCGTGCAGGAAAATACCAGGGTATCTCTGAAATGGAAAGGCGGGAATCAGGCAGGTTCACATCAGCAGCTACCAGCCTGCATTTTACTGTAATCCTTTTGCCTGACACTATCATAAAATAAAATACAATTAAAGTAAAAAGTAAAGTAAAGTAAAAAGTAAAGTAAAGTAAAAAGTAAAGTAAAGTAAAAAGTAAAGTAAAGTAAAAAGTAAAGTAAAGTAAAAAGTAAAGTAAAGTAAAAAGTAAAGTAAAAAGTAAAGTAAAGTAAAAAGTAAAGTAAAGTAAAAAGTAAAGTAAAAAGTAAAGTAAAAAGTAAAGTAAAAAGTAAAGTAAAAAGTAAAGTAAAAAGTAAAGTAAAAAGTAAAGTAAAAAGTAAAGTAAAAAGTAAAGTATAAAGTAAAGTGTAGTAAAGTAAAGTAAAAAGTAAAGTAAAGTAAAAAGTAAAGTAAAGTAAAAAGTAAAGTAAAGTAAAAAGTAAAGTAAAGTAAAAAGTAAAGTAAAGTAAAAAGTAAAGTAAAGTAAAAAGTAAAGTAAAGTAAAAAGTAAAGTAAAGTAAAAAGTAAAGTAAAGTAAAAAGTAAAGTAAAGTAAAAAGTAAAGTAAAGTAAAAAGTAAAGTAAAGTAAAAAGTAAAGTAAAGTAAAAAGTAAAGTAAAGTAAAAAGTAAAGTAAAGTAAAAAGTAAAGTAAAAAGTAAAGTAAAAAGTAAAGTAAAAAGTAAAGTAAAAAGTAAAGTAAAAAGTAAAGTAAAAAGTAAAGTAAAAAGTAAAGTAAAAAGTAAAGTAAAAAGTAAAGTAAAAAGTAAAGTAAAAAGTAAAGTAAAAAGTAAAGTAAAAAGTAAAGTAAAAAGTAAAGTAAAAAGTAAAGTAAAAAGTAAAGTAAAAAGTAAAGTAAAAAGTAAAGTAAAAAGTAAAGTAAAAAGTAAAGTAAAAAGTAAAGTAAAAAGTAAAGTAAAAAGTAAAGTAAAAAGTAAAGTAAAAAGTAAAGTAAAAAGTAAAGTAAAAAGTAAAGTAAAAAGTAAAGTAAAAAGTAAAGTAAAAAGTAAAGTGTAAAGTGTAAAGTAAAGTAAAGTGTAAAGTAAAGTGTAAAGTAAAGTAAAGTGTAAAGTAAAGTAAAGTGTAAAGTAAAGTAAAGTGTAAAGTAAAGGTAAAAAGTAAAGGTAAAAAGTAAAGGTAAAAAGTAAAGGTAAAAAGTAAAGGTAAAAAGTAAAGGTAAAAAGTAAAAGTAAAAAGTAAAGTAAAAAAGTAAAAAATAAAGTAAAAAAGTAAATTAAAAAGTAAAGTAAAAAGTAAAGTAAAGTAAAAAATAAAGTAAAAAATAAAGTA
>NW_010301797.1:0-297 GCF_000700745.2 Antrostomus carolinensis
GCAGCCCCGTACATGGTTACCGACTACACATCCAACCCCAAATAATCCCAATAACATCGCTCTCCACAGCCATTATTGATCATCCAGCATCTGTTACCAAAAACAATTCATAATGTATTTTAATGTTAAATTATTAACTCTACGGAAAGTTCTCCAGTGAGGTTTCCAGGTTGTCCAATTTAGACAAAAGAGGGTTTCTTTGGTTATTAGCTTCATCCCCCTCCTCTCACAAACAAAATCACATATTCTCAGTCCAATGACACCCAGCACTCGGACAGGAACCTGCTCCACAATAAC
>NW_010301797.1:835-8036 GCF_000700745.2 Antrostomus carolinensis
CCCCACTCTGGGTGTCCACCCGCACTCTGGCATCAAGTGACTCTGGGGTCTCAATTCCAGTCACACTTGCCCTTGGGCTCAGCTTTTCTGCTCCAGCATGGAGTCCTCCATGGCCTACATGTGGGTATCTGCTCTGCCATTGAACTTCCATGGGCTGCAGGGACCTCCTTTGCCTTCTGCTGCTCCATGGGGTTGAACTGAGTGTCTGAGGTTCTCTGTTCTCCCCCTCCTCCTCCTTCCTCCTGGCAAAGCTCTCTCTTTGTTTAGGCCGATGGTTGTCTTTAGTTCAGGTCAATGGCCTCTCCTCCAGGTTCTCTCCACCTTCTTTTCAAGACAGACCTTCCCCTCACAAATATGGATTCTCAGAGGCGTTTCTCTAGTGCTCACTGTCCCAGCCTGGGCTGGGGGGGTCTCCACCTTGGAGTCAGGTGAGCTTTTGCAAAGCTTCTCATAAGGTGGCCTGTACCCCCACTACCAAAAACACCGCCCTCCCCCCACACAAACCCAACACTCTCGTACTTCTCTACAACAGCCCTCACATACCGTTACCCCAAAGAGCACACTACACCTCCAGACAGCCATTTCATAACGACCTCTGTAACCAGGCATGGAGACATCGGGTACAGCCCAGAGTACAGGCGTGGGGCATGAGCAGGGGCACAGCCTTGGCACCCGAGACTCCACAGCTACAAACAACTCGCTTACAGCCGGTTAGAGAAACGCAGACCTGGAGCTGCACAAAACTGGTTTTATGGGTAGCACGGGGAACAAAGAAGTAGTATCTAACATGCGTAAATGTCATGATTCAGATAGTACATCTGGATGTAATGTAGAGCTGCAGACCAACAAATAAAGATCAGAAGTGTAAAAACTCTGTTAGCAAACAAGAAAATAACCCCAGGTGGATCCCAGAGCAAGGAAGAAGTCATCCACATGAACATCTGATTTGTCCCAGTGAAGGACCCCACATGCTGACAACTTGCTTCAACACTCCCTGTACACCCCAGAATGAAACTGCCAACCTTCAGGCCTGGGGGAGCCACAGAAGGGTGAGCAGGAAAAGGATTAGAGACCCAGTTGTGTGTATAAAATTTTCACTGCATTGTCATTCGGGTTTTTTTTCAGTAGCAATTAAACCTGTATTAATAATTATTAGATTATTCACATTTCAACTATACTAGCAAGAAATTCTTTACTTACATATAAGGCATGATTCCTCTGTACCCTTAAATATGATTTTGAGCGTAACACCCAGCGCCTCTAGATAACTATTCCTTACACACTGGGTACACATAGACCTGAATTCCAGCCAGGTCTATATGTACACATTTTCCCATCAAATGCCTCCCACACAGTCCCCTCCTACCAACCCAACCATTCAGAACGCACTGATCTCACTGGAGACAATGGTGCAACATCCAGGTCAGTCATAAAATTCCCATATTTTTAATCCAGTAAAGCCAACAGCAGAGGATACAACTTGGACCTTTCCTCAAAACTATGCAGCTTTCAGATCTACTGCATTCCTTTCCTGAAAGATCAAGTGGTTACAATAGGGTACCTTGAGAATGCCAGAGAGGTGATTTTGAAGATGAATGGAAAACTTTTCACAGTGATAAACGCTCACTCTCACTGCCAAGTTCAAGGAAGCACATCTATATCACTGTAGCTTGGTAACAGGCTTCACACTTTCCTTTAAAACTACCTCAACAGAAATATATTAGCCAGACTTCCTTGGGGTATTAGACTTGCTTCACGTATTTGCTATCCCCTTTATATCGCAGGAGGTTGAAGAGAGAGGGAAAATGGGACACAAGCGTGAGCCACCACAGCTTGTTATTTGCCTTACAGAACATCTGCTTGTTGCTGACATTCTGATTCACTAAATGAGTTACTGGCCTAAAGAATTACAATTCTGATGGAAATTAAGTAGAAAGTTTCATGCTATGTTTCTCTCTATGTGCATGCTTATTACCAGGAAAAAAAGTGTTGTTATCCTTCCATTTCTATACCTATAACGACATAAAAGGTGTGAATCCTTCAGCATAACATGTATATCTCCTTTTGCTTGTTCTTTCATTATAAGTTTCAGCAGCATTTCCTGCCCTTTCTTCCATTTCTCTGTTCTGTCTGTGCTGGTTCACGTCACAAAGTAAGTATTCATGCCCACAACAGATGGCATAAACACAAGAATTTTCACTTTCAAAATGCTTACGATACACCCATGTTCAAATGTTTCCCCATGCAGCAAGTAGGTAAAGGAAAAAAAACAAACACTATTTTGCTGTGATGTAATCAATGTTTTGGTTTCTCACAAATATAAGAGAAATTTCATTGTAACAAGCTCCCTAGAAATATGGAACTCTACCATGAAACCTAATGTTCTCCAACTGTTAAGAAAAATAGCACTTAAATGTTTTAAATCTTTCATTCGGGGCTGGGAGGAGGAAATAAATCTTTTTATTGAATTTTACTCTACATAGAAACTCTGATTGTGTTTGTTTGTTGTTCTAACTACCCTGCTGAGAATTTCCATCTCAGGAAGGATGAAAATAATGAACTTTCTGGTAAGGAATACAGAAGTTTAGAACACCACCAAGCTTCCTTTCCTTGTAGTGTTAGGTATAGCTTACATTCATAAACAACACAAATGTAACACTGTTGCTGTCCCATCACTCAGATTATCAAGAGGGGCTGCAAATACAAATAAATCCTGTCAGATCTATATATACATAAAGTTATGCATACCAAATTTATTTTGTCCTGGTAGGATATCTTTTGCAGATATTAAATACGATTAAGCATTTTAAACTAATTATTCACCACAAGTGAGATTTTTAAAAGAAAAAAGGCAAAATACCAGCATTTTTTCCAGAATGGAAAGTAAACCTGGACTTTCTAGGAAAAAAAATACTTAAACTAATAAAGTAGTTTGTCCTTTGAAATATTTATAAGAGCATGTATGTTGCAGCACTTTGGCATACAAGTTACTAAATTTTAGTTAATAACATTTAGTATTGAATTATAAACTGTGAGATTATAAAGTCTGTAAAATTTCTGAGGTTGTTTTTTCTTACTGATTTGGGGAAGCTTTGCTGCTCCACTTCGGCTTGGTAATTGGATGAGAGAGATAGAAATGTTTCACCAACTGAAAACTGGCAGTGATTTGAATAGGGACAACTTTTCACCTATGATTTTGTTTCCAAAAACACTTTATGTGAATAAGCAGTTAGGGATCAACAGGACAGTTCATGGGGTAAATTTAAGTCCTTACACCTCTTCATAGATCCAGTGTCACTATTCTAACCTTTTTCATGAATCAAGTGGCTACAAGAAGTCAAAGAATCTGGAGTCCCAATGGAGAAATAAGCTTGAAGTTATGGCAAGGGTTTACATTTTACCAAGCATAAAGATAAACTGCCACAGTATATATAAACCCTACTTGTATTCCAACCGTGCCATTTGGGCTAATGGGTTATTCACCCATCCCTTTACATAACCCAAGGAACAGCCAGCTTTTCTAGCTCAGAAGAGAATACTCAGATCACCATGTCAGAGAAAAAGGGAATGGTCGAGAAGTTCAGAGACAGATGACAACAGCATCCACTTGAGACAGGCCAGGCTGGCATGCAGCTCAAAGGTGTTTTGCCCTTGTGTGTACACAGCCCCACAGCAATTCCGTATACTCAGACTGTTGTCATCTATTCCTACAGAAGGACTATAATGTGGAAGAAGAGAGAAATTATGAACCAGACACAACGGCAACCACTGAGTTAGAGAACTTGACTGGAACTACTTTGTTATGTTAGCCATTTAAAAAACGTTAAACTAATCCAGGAATGACAGTGCACTCGTATGGTTTCTTGCAGTGGATGGGGTGGAAAGGCCTTTTCAGCAGAGACAAGCCTGTTAATCACCCAAGTTGAGTTCTGTTCCAGCTTTTCCTGAGGCTGCCACAGTTTGACCTGTCTGTCCTACTCAGCAAGTTACATAAGCAGGGGCATAACTTTAAACTATGAATAATCCCATGGAAGTCAGCAAGACCAATCCCAATTACTTTTTGAATCACAACATGCATTTGGAAACCAAGTTTCTCAGCTTTCAGCTACTCAAGAGAGTAATTCAATGATAGTTCCATTCCATTAACATCACAATGCCAAGTTAATACCCTGGACATTCATCTACATTTATCAAATGCTAGGCAGTGAGCTTCAGCATGGCAGCTGCAATAGTCTGCATTGCTCAGCTCTTAACTGCACTCCCTTGTCCCATTTGGACAGCTCTAAATAGCTCTTCTCAGGAGAAATCTGCAGTAGTGGGGAAAGCCCTGAACACTGTAGACATGATTCAGTCAGCACCACTTGAAGAAGAACCAATAAAGTTGCAGTGTCAGAGCACACACGTGCTGTAAGCCTGGCAACCAAACCACTGAGGGACATGAGCACTCCAGTCAACCCCTGTGGTAGCCCACAGTGTAGTCTGAATTTAGCCTCCCTCCTTCCTGGGTTAATACAGGAAGTGCTTGCTCTTAATTAAAATTTGAGGATTCCATCTTGAAGTAAGCCTTATGGCATTCCATCAAAGCTTTGTAGAGAACAGGTCTGGGGCTGTAGCAGAGAGTCCTGGGGACAGAGTTTAACAGAGCAATTTCTCATGATAAAGACTGCCGTTACTAGATTAAACACTCCTTAGAAAAGACCAAGAAAAACACTGGGCATGAAGCAATTAGTGACAGATTCTTAAAAGATTATAAAGATGATTCCTTTCCTATGGGGCAAATAATACCTGTCACCTGGAACAGAAACACTAAGAACACCTTATGTAGCATATTTTCTAGAGCTCATGATAGGATTGTCCGAGAGGCAGAGTATATATACACTCAGGGAGGGGAGAAGACATAGGTATTTCAACATCCTTGAACCATTACAGACTAAGCCATGGACGACAAACAGGAGATCTATCAAACCGTGGAACTTGACACAGATCCACAGAGTACCTTAAAAAGTCCACTTAGATGTCAGTCCTTCAGTTGCCCCTATAGATTAAATTTCTGATTGGACCATTCTTGTAGGCATCACTGAAAATCTGTTGCCTCTGACTGCCAGATTCCAAGTGTGGCTTACCTTCTGAGATGCTTAATCTCAAAGAAACAACAGGAAAGAAACCTAAAATGGTTATGCTTATTATTAAGGCAGCATAAAGAATATAACCTACAGCTGCAGCTTTGTCAAGTTCGTATTTCTTAAATTTGTGGTTTAAAACACACAGTAGCAGTAAATCAACAGGTCTGTGGGAGAGATGCAAGCTTGGAATCCGGAATCCTTTGGAAGGTGAACCTAGGAACTAAATTCCCTCCCTCCCTCTTACTCTGCTTGAAACCTACTTTCCCACTTCTTTTCCTCCACTTCAGTCAGTAACTCGGCTATCCCTCCTTCCCACAGGAGTGTAGCTTAGCTGCAAAATCTGATTCTTCTCCTTTCTTGCCATACTGGTTCAGACATTAAATTTCACTGACTATCTTAGATGAGAACATCTTCAGATGTTCTCTACAACACTTTATGCAAAGTCACCATGTTAGCTCTAGTCATTTAGCACTCCTAAACCTCTACCTCTTCTTTGACTTCGTTCTAACTACAGTATAACTCATCTGTCAAAAAACTTACTATAAGATTATCCACTCTACTCAAAAATTACTATACTAAGCTATCGCATCAGAGAAGGAATTCAGACTGTGTGTGAACCGACACAGGCAGGGCACAGGAACAACCACAAAAACATGGATAAAATGCAAAAAGCAAATTTATTCTCGTTACCTCACAAACTGGGGGATCTCCAAAGCAGTACCTGGGGCAGAGGCACGTAAGTGGGAATGCGGGCACTGCAGAGCTCAGTCCTTGCTAGAGTGAGAGATTCCAAACCTGCTGCTTTTGCCTGTATATACCTGGGATTTTTAGCAGGCAGCAGTTTTCCACTGTGCTTTGATCTTTCTCACAGCAGGGCAGGAACCCCAGGCATGTTCAGTGTGCCCCTGGGTCTATCTCAGGCCTATATTATCCAAAGGCAGATGTTCTACTTGTCAAGCACATAAGACTAAACAACAATTGACTAGTGTGATGTGTGTGTTTTTTGACACCCCAGCTGCAAGTCGCTTGAGTGTATTTACAGTCCTCTCACCAATCTTCCGTTATATTCCCACAGACTGTCAGAGTCCCATGGAAGAGACCTTATTCTCCCTAAGTTGGTATTAATATTTTGTAAAATTCAACTATGTGCAATTATAAAGTTTTCCCTTTCTACTTTTGGAAGCTCAGTGTTGTCTCCAGTTTTACTTTATGAGATCACTTTTAAAATAAAATCACTTTATTAGAAATTTATCTAGGTTCAGAACTAACTGAAATTATTTAATCTCATATGATACTGACAGGAAGATTCAGTTATGGATTATTTTCATTCCTGAAAAGCTATGGTATAAAATATTTTCAGAAACAGTATTTGCAGACAAATAACTGTCAGGTTAAAACTAGGGAGGAAATGCATTATTTTGATTTCTTGCAACTGTCAGGTGATGAGAGGAAGATTATTTACACTCCTGTCTTTGTACAGCACACAGTCAAGGAGAAACAGGGAGATGTAGAGGACTGAAGCTTTTCAATGTCGATTTTAAGCCAAGGGCATATTGCCCACTCCTTTGGTCAGCTGCCTAAAAGAACTGTCAGACTTGATACTCTCTCCTCTTTTGTCACCTGCTGCTTCCATCTGACACAGAACTGCCTCGACCAAGCGTATCTGAGTTCTTTTATATTTTCCCTGCTGAAGTGCAGCTATCTGAAAATACAAAACATTAGTCCTAAACTACCTGATAGTTTCTTTTTATCAATATACAAAAATATTACCTTGTCAATCAAAGTATAAATGAACAGCAAGGGAGCAAAACCATGTAGGAACAGAACGCTTCCATGTATTTTAAAGAGCTGAGAGGCCATATTGACTACTTTTCCCTGCTTCTATTCCTACAAGAAAAGAAACAGTGGTATAGAGAATCACTTGCCCTTCTCCACTGTGTACTAAGTCATAGCGACAGGGTGGAAAACAAGGTGAACTGCTCAAGGAACACTGGAGTGGATGGTCAAATAACGTCCTCTGAGTTTGTCTTTACCTTTTTTGCTGTTTTGATGGTCTGTAAATAATGTGATCCTTCAAG
>NW_010301797.1:8048-13782 GCF_000700745.2 Antrostomus carolinensis
GCATCAGATGTTGGTACTACTGCCTCAAGATGCTTCATGTCTCACAAATGGCTTCACATATTTTGTATTACCTTATTACAGCTGCACCGTAAAATATGACGGTTCAGGAACCAACTCAACAGTTGTTATGACATCCCAATTTGGCAGGGGGAAAAAAAAACCAAACCAACAATCCCTTGGGAGTAGAAGAGACAAATAGTCAAATGTCCAAACAGCGTGCAACATCTGAACTAGATTTTAGATCCTGGAAAAATCCATCCTGTAAGTTTTTGGGGTACTGTGCAGTTTTGGGCGCCACAGTATAAAAATGATCTAAAGCTACTGGAGAGTGTCCAGAGGAGGGCCACAAAAATAGTGAAGGGCTTAGAGGGGAAGCCGTGTGAGGAGAGGCTGAAGTCACTTGGTTTGTTCAGCCTGGAGAAGAGGAGACTGAGAGGAGATCTCATCACAGTCTATAACTTCCTCACAAGGGGAAGAGGAGGGGCAGGTGCTGGTCTCTTCTCTCTGGTGACCAATGATAGGACCAGGGGAAATGGCAGGAAGATGTGCCAGGGGAGGTTTAATTTGGACATTAGGAAAAGGTTCTTCTCCCAGAGGGTGGTGGAACACTGGAACAGGCTCCCCAGGACATGGCACCAAGCCTGACAATACTCAAGAAGCATTTGGACAAGGCCCTCAGACACATAGTCTGAATCTTGGGATTGTCCTATGCTAAAGCAAGAGTTGGACTTGATGATCCTTGTGGGTCCCTTCCAACTCACAACATTCTATGATTCTATGATCTGTCTTACAACTTTTAATGCCAATAAACCCAAGAAGTGCAGAGGGTTTATACTTAGAAACACTCCAAGCAATGGCAGGAATATGAGCTAATTTCTTTAGCTGAAGTAGCTCTCTTGGGAACTAACTGTGGCGTGCACAATAACTATGCCCCTGAACAAGTAGGGTCGGAAAATCCCTACTAGCTGGTAAGTCTTTGCATTTTATTTTAATATAACTAGATTAGCCATAATTTTCTCATTTTAGCATCTATGTCTCCATAAACCTTTGTAGCTATGCTATGTATCATAAATATTTTGTTCTTATCTTAAGGATGGGAGGAATGTTCTCACCATTAACATAATGTTTTTATCTTAATGATACTTGAGAGAAAGCCCATCTCTAGTTCAGATATTAGAAATGCCAAAGCCATTGCTATAGGAGTAGCTTTCAAACATGGATATTCTCACAGCATTCTAGCACATAAGGTGTCAAAAAGCTAGTAAGTTGCATGGACTGATTAACAGATGGGTGATATGTTGAAGAATCGTCTTCTCATGGTCATCATCAGCCAAGAACATTTTATGGTGTAGAGTAGGAAAACAGGAGGGAGTCCAAACCTCACAGACCCCAAAGAAGCTTCCAACGATGATGTTACAGTGTTATATTCTGCCTTGATATCTGAAGATATTTGATATAAAGTGACAAAATAGAGAAATTGGACTACACAAGCAGCTGCTGGCCTTTTTTATCACTGCCTCAAACAATTCCAGAGGTGCATGCCTTCAGCATGTTTGCACATGACACCAAGCTATCAGGGAAACAGCCAAAGCCCTGGAGGGCAAGGCTGCCCTTCAAAAGGCCCCTGACAAGGTTTAAAAATGGGCTGATAGAAATCTCATGTTTTTCAACAAAAACAAATCTAAAATTCTTCACCTAGGTCAGAATATCCTCATATAATACCAACACAAGGGGACTGCCTGGCTAGGAAGCAGCTTTGCTGGAAGAGGGCCAGGAGTCCTGGTGGTCAAGCTGAACATGAGAAAGCAATGCCCTAGGCTGACTGTACAACAGGCTGCATTAGTAATAGAACAGTCAGCAGGTCAAAAGAAGTGGTTAATACCCTCTACTTGTTATTTGGAGGCAGCACCTGGAGTATTCTGTACAATTTGGGGCCCACCAACACAAGAGAGACTGTCAAACTGGACCAAATCCATCAGATGGCCATAAAGTTCATTAAGGGCTCGAAACACATGGTGTGCCAGGTAGGTCTGAGGTAATAGCTTGTTCTAGATAGATGGAAAAAAAAACTAAACAAGAATCTAATTGCTAGAGGGGGAAAGGCAGAGTTTCTTCTCAGTAAGTGCATAGCAATAAGCAGTCACAAGTTGCAGTAAGGGACATTCTAAATTAACATAACAAAACAGTCACAGAGATTAGACACTGAGACAACTTTGCCCAGAGAGGCTGAAGACTCTCCATCCTCAGAGACATTCATAATTAACTGGACAGGAGGCTGAGCAACCACAGAGGGAGCCCTGCTTTGAGCTGGGCATTGGACCAGACGACCTCAAGATGTCCTTCCCAACCTAAATTATTCTCTTAATCTGAGACGGCAGCAGGGAGAATAGAAAATGACATGACACCTACCTGGCACATACCTACAGACAAAATCAATTTATAATTTGGGGTTGGTAAACTGTCTCCAAGCATAAAAGTTGGTATTTGCTGCCTGTTGAGGCCCCCCCACTTTGGCAAAACAGCAGTTTAAAATAATTATTTGGCAGAAAGGTCAGTCATTATTAAAGGTAAAATGATTCAATTCTGAGCTTGCCAACCATCCTTGTTCATGAATAAAGTCACCTAACAACCATCCCTTGACATGAACAAAACCACAAAAACATCATCTGTGCAATGAAAATAGTTTTAATTATGTCTGAAAAGGACTTCTGCATACTGATCTTCTCTGCTCAAAGGTAGGTATCTGCCTTGTCCTGCTAACTAGGGTAAGGAGAAACAAGGGCTGGAACAGTTAACCAGATAAGGAACTTACTGACCAAAACCAAAGGAACCAGAGCACTCCTCATTCCACAAATGTTCAGTTATGAAATGACCCTTAGGAGTCATTACAGCCTGATACCACTTCAGAGCAACTACACTCATTACAGTCTGTATTAGCCTTAAAGCAGTTTTAGATTATGTTCACCAGCAATTGCTCCCTTCGGACTAATTCATTCTGCTTTTGATACAGAAAGTAAAATGGAACTGGATCACAAAAACCACAGAATGTCACATGTGGTACGGCACCATTAAAATACAGCAACATCAAGTGAATGTGACACAGAGGAAATACAAAAGTCAAAAGATGTTTAGTAGATTTACGCCAAAATCATAAAGAAAAATATTGCCAAAAACCCCAAAATACACAGTTCTAAACCAAAACCACTCAGTTAAGACTCTGGAAAAACTGCTTTGTGCACATGCCAAGTATCCTATGCTGCTTAATAGCAGTAACAATTTTTTACATAGCTCTACAGAAACCACCAACAATTCTGAAAAAATGCCTGTGAGATACACAGTAAACCTCAGTAACTGAAGCTTTGTGTAGACAGTGTGGAAAACAATTAATTTGTTGAATTTTACCCAAAAAGTTGTAAATACTCAGTGTACTAAAACTGGCCAGGATGGAGTTAACTTTCTTCATAGCAGCCAGGATGGTGCTATCCTTTCCCTGAGCTGAGCAAGAAGCTGCCAAACTGGGCAAAGCGATATTCCATACCACAGAGAGTTGTGCTCAGCAATAAAAACTGGGTTAGAAGAAGGTGGGAGGTTTCCACTTCCTAGGTGGCTGTTGCTTGGAGCCTGGCCAGACACTGCTCTGCTTTGAGAGGTAGTGAGCAATTGCCTTGGCATCACTTGGGTCTTTCTCCCTCTTTTGGTTTCACTTATTAAACTGTCTTTACCTTAACTCACAAGTTTTCTTGCTTTTGTTCTTCCTCTATGCAGGTGTCCTGCTGGGGGAGGGGAGAGAGTGAGCAAGCAGCTGTCTGGGTGCTCAGCCGTTAGCCCAGGTCAACCCACAACAGCTGGTAATGATCTTCTCTAAATCTTCATCACCATTATTTGGCAGTTAATTTACTGTTAAATCCCTTAACAGATAAGGGATCTTGGACTGAATAATAAGCTTGAAAGACAAATTAGTGTTTCCAGCAGATTAATCTACTACAGAATGTAAAACATTAAAATCACAGGATGGGATCGGACATGACTTAGAAGAAACCCCAAGAGGTCATTTCATTCTTATCTGCACACAGCAGGACCCATGCTGCCTCTCAAAGCATGGAACCACCAGAAATCAAAGAATCTTTCAGTTGTGCAAGACATTTGACTCCCAATTCCAGGCTGACAACTGAGCTTCAAACCCTGTGGAAGCCAAAAGGTACAGTATCAGCTAAGCATTCCCTACAGAAAGAAAACTATAATCCAGCACACTGCTTCTTCAACTGCAGTCCCTAGTCCTCCTCTATCTCCTCCCTCCCAGTTCCAGCAAGAAGGCACAATGAACTGGGTCTAAACCATTTTGACAGTTGCTTGAAATCCCCATCATTAGAAGCTGCTATGCCAAAGTCTACATCAGTATTTGATTCTCTTTACTTGTATGATTCTATGAATGCATCTTTCTGACGTCTGACTTAAATCTTCCTTGTTTTAATTTTAGGTCATTACTTCTCATCATATCCTTTATGGGCCTCAAGAAAGTCCTTACCTAGTTTTTCAGTACTTGAGAAATACTATCATGTTTCTTTCCAATTTCTTTTCCCACTAAAAATAATAAAAAGTAGGATTATTATAATGTTAAATCACTGATCCTTACTGGTTCTCGTAAATTTAAAGCTTCTGTCCCACTTCTCATCTCTGAAACTGGATTATTTGTCACTCCAAGTTTACTTGTGAGACTCTGAATGTTTGAAGAATTAAAGATATTGAACTTGCAGAGCTGCACTGTGATCAGTTCTAAAGCTGTATAAACAGAACAAGTGGGTCAGACTATGCATTGCAAACAGGTAATCCAACAAATTTATTGCAATAATCTGTTCTCAAATTTTGTAGTTGGCCCAGATTCTAGCAAACACTTTCCTGACAAGTCTGAACAGTGCAACCTTGTGCAGGTAGCAGGCTCATACACAGTTTATAGCAGATACCTCCGATATCCGATTTGTTATTGTTTCTGATAACTGGATGGCAACATTTTCAAAGAATAACACATACTTTCATGCAAATTTCTCTTTATGCTAAAAATGTGGTATCTTTAGGTTAAACAGACAACACATATGCAAATGAGGGGTGTTATTAAAGAAACAAACAAACAAAAACCACCCATTGTTATTCCTTCAGCTTTCATCTGAATGTTTTCCCTCAATAACTGCAGAAGTTAATTCTGCCGTTTTGCCTCAAATACAGCCATAAATTGAAAATTAACCCAAACACTGTATTCCTTTTTACTGGCTCATTCAGTTCCACAGTAGTAAATACTGTGTAACTGGTCAGTCAGTTTTCAAAGTGCAGTCTCTGACAGCTTACTTTAATTCATCTCATGGCAAAATGCGACTAGTTATCTTCTATTTGAGTATTTTGCTCTGTGCAATAAATTTAATGAACCCTAGGAAAAAAAAATATACCAGTAGCTAAAAGAGGTGTTCATCATATGCTTTTATACTGGTAATACATTAAAATTGAAAGTGGCACACACAGAAATGTCTCCTGATCTGGAACAAACTTTGTACCTGGCAGCAAGGAGATCAAGATCCAGTTAAAAAGACCTAAGTACATCTTAAAAGTAAACTGAGAGGAGATCTTGCACTTACAGAAACATATAATGGTATCTGGTATGTCAGCCATGTCACTGATGCAAATCAGCTCTTAATTAAAAAAAAAAAAATTTAGACTGAAGTTTTAATAAAAAAAACAAAATAGA
>NW_010301797.1:13801-21807 GCF_000700745.2 Antrostomus carolinensis
ATTCCTGCTTTTTACATTAGTGCACAGCTTCACTACAGACTGTCTGGGCCACACACACACACAAAAGCACATTGGCTGTAAAGAATATCCTTCTCTTTCAGTCAAGAGCATTACAGAAGATGTGTAGATTAGCACTTGAAATCAAACAACAGTTCCTTAAACTGAGCAACCAAGATTTTTTCTTGGTCAAAAATCCATTGCCATTTAAAGGAAGACAATTACTTAAAATCAAGCTAAAAAAAAAAGAAAAGAAAGAAGGCTACTAGTTCTGCTTTTTTACTTCCCTTATAGTTATGCTAAAGGCAAAACAGGAGCTGAGTAAAACTTAAGCTAGAAGGCACCCATATGGTGGCTTACATGAGGCAATGGTGCCACCCAATGTCCAGAAGTTACACATAAGCTTATTTTTCTTTATTGATCCAAGAGCAAGCAAAAAAACCCCAAAAACCAAATCAACAAACCATATGTAATGCTCATTAGTAATCACACCTGTATGCCAAGGCTTGGCTCAGACATAAGATTAACAGCTGTGGTAAATTTCAAAACAGGTAAATATTTCATATTTCTTTAGTTTCAGCTTGAAATCTCTATAAAATAGATATTAACATAGCCCAGGTAAATCCAGACAAGCTGTCAAAACACATTTACCAGCATTTTCCTAAGGTCCTCATTATTTTACTTTCTCACTTTTGGGGCTCACACAGTTGGGGCCTCTCATAGGGACCAGTCTTCAGCACGTTCCAAGCAGTGCATGGACTTTACTGTAACACTACTAAAATCAAATCTCTTGCACAACAATCCAGTTTTCATCCACAGATCCTTGAATCCAGCCCATGTTCAAAGGGCTTCAAAAGTAACTTCTTAGAAAGGCAACCATCCATAACTATAAAGAATTCAAACAAGTTTATCATAGCAGAAAAGTTTACCAGGGGATCGTTGACAGTCACTGGTAAAAGCACACATCTCAGTTTTGTTTTGAATTTTGCTGTCATCCTTCTACTAGAGGAACATTACGTTACTATGTCTAAAATAAAAAAATGCTGTGATAAACATATACCTCTTTCTTGTATAAGTAATCCTAAGTCTGTAAGTAAATCTAAACAATAGATTATTTATACCACTTTGCAGAACATGCTTTCTGCACTATAAAGCATGCTGCCAGCTCTTTGAGATATCTTCAACTCTTCCAAATCATCTATAAATGTAAGTACAAGAAACAACACACAGCAAGTCACATTTACATTTACACAAGCATCCACATCACAAAAAAATCTTGTTTTTAAGATCTATATCCCTGTAATAGAATGTTCTGATAGTTTTTCAAATATTAGTTCTTTCTTCCTGCTTGCTAGTCCTTTATACAACTATGGGTTTGTGCTGCCTTATTTTCACCATATTCATAACTGAATCTTACGGTCACCTAACAAATAAACAAACACCCTTCATAGGCTCTTAATTTCCAGAACACACATAGTATTTCATATTTATAATAGGTAATTTTTTCTAAGTATAGCTATAGACATGCTATAAACACGCAAAGAAAACTTTTATTGTACTCCATTTGTAGCAATTGTTGACTTTGTGACAATGCAAGCAGAGAAATAATGGGGTTTTCTGTAAATATAAAAGTGTTGGATTTGTGTATACATAGGTACACTACCATCCACATACACTTTAAAAAGAGGTTTTATTTCATGCTCTTTCAAAGCATGCTTACTGTAAGCTGTAGAGTACATATATCTATCTAGTTAGTTATCTTTTCACACTGTTCAGGCCTAACTGCTTAGTGAGTGTATTTTCACTAAGTTAGTGAAAAAGAGAAAGAAATAAATTTATTAGTGCCTGTACAGAAGATACTGATATTACATTTTTTTTTATTTTCTTTTTCTTTGCATAAGTCGAAATTTGAACAGTCTTTGAAGTGCTTGGGATATTTTCTAATGAAAAAAAAAGGCTTGGATTACTGTCAGAAATTCATAACAAGTACATGTCATACTAATATTGCAAGTGTTATTTTTAAAATATTCTACCAATGCTGAAAGCACAAGGAGCCTGCATAATCCGTGCACATCTGATTAGGAGTGAGTCATATAAATGATACATGATTTGGCAGCATACTGCCATATGGTTTGCCATCAGATCAAGTAGTAATAACTTAGCTTCTTTTTCTTCATTCCCCCCCTCCCGATTTTCATTTATATCCATCTTCATTTCTCTACTTAAAAACAATATTAAGTTCCTTTGATTATAGACACAAACCAGTCAAAAACCACCAACTTATTTTTTTTAATCCAGACTGCCTCCTTGCTTTGCAATCTTTTTGCTTTTACAAGCACATTTATTTCATTAATTGCACTTAGGCATCAGAGAGTTTATGCAATCTAAATCCTTATTTACTTAAAAACTGTTCAGCTCTTCACTACTTCCAATTAGCAATGTGCAGCTGGTCACCTACAATAAATCTGCTTTGTGCCATAATCCTATTGTTTGATTTTCTTATTACAAACACTTCTTGTGTCTAAGCAACAGGGGAAAAAAAAAAAACCAAACTGGTTACAAGGGCATCACACAATTGTTCAAGTTAAAGTATTTGAAATTCATGAACACGTAAGGTTTAGTATTATTTTAATGTTCCTGAACTCCATATATTTCTATCTTAAAGAATTTATGGTACACTTACCTTGCTGTACTAAGTTTATTAAATACAAAATAAATAAAGTGTAAATATTTTTTTCCTAAAATCTTCACATTTTCCTGTAGAACAATCCAGGTTTTTAAGTGAAAGGATGAAAACATCTGCACATCTAAGTGATAAGAACTCAGAAGTTGACAACAACGTTGGCACTATAACTTTTAACTTACCTTCTTCACCTTTGCATTATTTAGTTTCAGTCTCAGTTTTGTGTTCTTCTAAATCCAAAGAACAATTAACATCAGACAATAATGGTAGTTTGGCAGCAATCTCAAAGCAAACATTCACAATTACAATTTTTGAGGAAGCCATGTGAACCTCAAAAGCAAAGCCTGCTCCATTTTAATTCATGTTTTATAAGCACACAGATCTATTTAATAAATGTGAGGGAAAAAAAAGAATCTCAGAAAAAGGATATCCTTATATTCAGATTAAAAAGTTACTTTTGGGTTAAGAGTCTTATTCAGAGTGTCAGGAAGATAAAGCATCATCCCTTTGATTACTCTGGGATTTAGATCCATGCTATGCTGTGTAAAAGTATGCCGATACATGGGCAGAGCCGTGAAGAGTCACATTAGAATTTGCCAAGTGCTGAGGCTCTTATCAGGAAGCATGCAAAAATCTATCAAGTGAAGTTTATTTGCTTTACCCAACAGGCTGTGCATTTTGTTTAAAGTGGATATTCCCCACAGCAGGGATGCTTTGAACAATACAGCTCAGATGTCAAACCTTTGGAAAGCAGCGCCCATTGGTTGCTAAGCTTCAGACTGCTTACACTACAGCATTGGTGGCATATCCTCTTCTTTCTTTCTTTCTCCAGGATAAGTATATAGATCAAGGTACTAACAAAGACAATACTGTAGAACATTATCATTACTACTTTCTATATAGAAGATGCCAAAAAAGGCCAAATTAAAATACTTAGCTATTGTACAAGCACAATGTGTTACCTATTGCTTCATATAGTTGAATAAACATTTGGCATTTCCTATTATTTTCCTCATTACTATGCACTTTTTCATTTGATTTACAAAATGTTTATATACATGAAAATAAATATCATACAGTGGTAAGACAGCAGTATGAAAATCAGTGTAAAAAAAGCTGCAGTACAACATTTTACAGCAACAGTGAGACTACTGGAGCTATCTAGTAAATTAATTCATATTCCCAGAGAACAATGACTTGATAGGAACGTCAGTCTTCTTTGGAATAAGCAATGATCTCAAATGTTTACCCTTTAAAACTTAGCTGAAAACCCAAGAATAAATGAACCCTAACCTCATCAGGTTTGCATTAAAGATCTTCTCAAATGACGAGAGCCAGAAGTGGTGCAGAAGCTAAGACCAACCAGCATGTCCATCATGCACTATCATAAGAGCCAACTGCAGTGAAGCTGGCATAGGCAACCTCCAAAAAGATTACAACAATAGCATGGGCCGCAATGCAGCTCAAACCACAAATGGAAAGTGAGAACATACATAAAGTTCTCCTCCCCCTCTACTGTCCCCTAACGAGGCCACCTCTGGAGTACTGTGTCCAGTTCTGGGCCCCCCAGTTCAAGTAAGACAGGGATCTTCTAGAGAGAGTCCAGTGGAGGGCTACAAAGCTGATGAGGGGACTGGAGCATCTCCCGTATGAGGGAAGGCTGAGAGAGCTGGGACTCTTCAGCCTGGAAAAGACTGAGAGGGGATCTTATCAATGCTTCTAATTACCTAAAGGGCAGATGTCAAGATGATAGGTCCAGAGTCTTTACAGTGGTACCCAGTGACAGGACAAGGGTCAACTGGCACAAACTAGAACATAAGAAGTTCCATCTGAAGATGAGGAAAAACTTCTTTACTGTGAGGGTGACAGAGCACGGGAACAGGCTGCCCAGAGAGGTTGTGGAGTCTCCATTTCTGGAGATGTTCAAAACCCGCCTGGATGCTTTCCTGTGCAACCTGCTGTAGGTGAACCTGCTTTGGCAAGGGGGTTTGACTAGATGATCTCTAGGGGTCCCTTCCAACCCCTACCATTCTGTGAAACTGCCCAGAGAAATGATACAGAGACCCTATTTACCTGTAGCCTGCCTATGCTGGGATGGGCTTTTTCTGTTTTAAATAAGCTATGAAGATTATGTACAAAGAAAGTTGCTCTACTGTCCCAGCAGAGCTCCTGTTTGTCTCTGTTTGGGTCCCTGGCAACATAACAGAAAACCTAAATACTCAATAGATTCCTATGTGAGGTTCTGTGATGCCTGGCCTTCCACAGGGACGTGAGCCAGTCCTCTTCAGTTCACTTAGGTCATGTTTTATAATGGTAATACTCCCTGTATAGACACTAATGTCATTCTACCTCCACACCCTGTGACAGTTTAACATAAGAATTGGTTTAACAGATGAGATAACTCCTGTTCCCATGTCAAATTTGGTTTCTTAACACCCTTATTAATGCTCCGGTAGAGGCCACAACATAGAACATCCAGTACCAAATACTAAAATAATTCTTTAAAGGCCTGATCAGCTACCATTTCAAAGCACTGCTTGCACTGATGAAGGCCAGATTGCTCTTTTCTCCACGTCAGACTGTGGACATGTTTAAAGAAGCCTTTAATTGTCACAGACAATAAGAGCACCTACACAGCTGAATGCCCTGTGCATGCTGAGGAATAAAGGAAAATCCACAACAGATACTTTTTTGTCAGCAAGCCATCTCCTTATTTACCATAAGCTAAACACTTAAGCAGATAAAATATTTGGGTTGACGAGCAACTTTCAACCTAACTGTGCAAGGCAACCTTAAAAAGTTGAAAAACAAGGGTCAATCATTACATTCTGGTAACAACCTGTGATAGCTGCTGCATCACAAAAATACAAAGGTTGAAGTAGAGCACCCATGTGTAAGAATCCAATATCCCACCAAACAATGAGAAAGCAGGAACAGCAGAACCTTCTTCCCTTCCCAGCAGCATTAAGATCCCACACTACGAGACAGATACCAAGAAGAATATTAACAGAAATTTAACATCAGGTCAGCATGTCTATCCACACAGTAAAGGCTGATGTGTCAATCAAGGGGAAAAGCAGCACACCGGCTGATCTGTTTCTGAACTGACAAGTTTTCAGACACAAGTAAACCCCAGCAGAAGTTAGTTACAGTGTTCTCCCTGCCATTGCCCATACGAGACAGTTAATTGTCACTATACAACCCATACGACCTTAGAAAGGAGCAAGACCCAGAGTCTCCACATCATTGGAAGAAAGAATGAAGAGTTTTAAGGTTTTGGGTTTGGTTGGGGTTTTTTGTTGCTTTTTTGTTTGGTTGGTTTTTGGAGTTTTTTTTAAGAAAATTGATCATCTCATCTCTACAGCCCTTGGTAAATAAGTTTTAATGATTCCAATCTTGTTGGCCCTATCCAGAGCATCAGTCTAGCCAGACAGATGCAAATTTTCTCACTGTCAGGCCTCACCAGTGTGTTAACCTTAACCAGTCAAGGTTGTATCATTTCTTGATGGCTCTTTGATCTTGTATTTACCGACTTTCATCAGTGATGAAAAGCAGGGGGTTGTTATTCATGGCATAACAGTCAAACTTGTTCCTCTGCAGAGCACTCCAGGGTGGTACATGCGCTGGCAACCTGTAGCACCAGCTACCCTTTCAGAACAGCCCTCACCACTATTTTGGCTGCCCCATGCCCAGCCTTAGGGACCATCTTGAGCAAGCATCTCGCCACTACTACAGACCTCAGCAGCTCTTATCTCCCCTCTACTCCTCCCCGACCCTCAACACCACTTACAGTTCCCACTGGGAATTCACCTCCCAGATGATGCAAATCACTACCAACATGTGCTTCTGCTCTAGGCCAAGTAAGAAAAACTTTATTCCTATTCTGGGATCCTAGTTCACTGGAACTATAGCTCAGCCACTGCACCAAACCATCAGACAGATGGTGCCAGAAGAGTAATTTGCAAATTCACTGCTGAGCTTAACATTTTTCCCCCTTTAGAGACCAGCTGCAAATCTGGGCAAACAGTCAAATTTTTCTTATTTCTATTCAAGGATAAACAATTTACAGCAAATGAGAAAAAGCAATGTTTGGCATCTACTTTTGTCATCTACAGTGACACTTAAACTAGTGAGTATGCTGTATGTTTATCATTTGCCACAACAGGATTTTCTAAACAATCACTGAAAATACTAGGCAACCAGCTTCTTGTCCTATAGGGTGAAGGCTGATGTACAGATGAACTGGTAATAAAGGGACTGGATTTTCACCTTCAAGCTCTAGAGAAGTATTATCCAGAATGCAAGGACTTTAGATGCTCATGAAGGTGGCAGAAGTATTTTGAGCATTTCTGTATCATCCAAGAAAAAGCAGGATATTTAAGCACCTAAATACTTGAAGAAGTCCACCTCCTCATTTAAAATTAGAAGTGCATTATCAGAAATATTTACCATGTCAAGCAGTGACAGGAAACCTCATCAACATACACATACCCCTTAGTGTTTGGCCAACTTGTCAGCTTATTCTGAAGTTAGAAAGTTACACCCTCAGCTACAGTCACAGAACTGTCTCAATGGATTTTTCAGCTAAGTGGGTCCTCTGAAACAGGCAAACATTACTTTAGGGTACGAGTTCCTTCCCATAAATACTCAGGAGGGGTCAAGATCCAACACAGAACTGTTACTCAACTCTGAAGCGAAGCTTTAGCAGAGCTAGATTGCTAAAGCACAGCATCTAGAAAGTGAATAGGAGCAGAATACTGACATTTTGCCTCTTCCACACAGGGACACTTGGGACTCTGAATGCAACCATCTCTCCCCACCCTTAGTGACAGGCAGGACCAGAAGGGCAGCACCTAACAGATGTACTACTGACAAGCACAACCACGATTTGTGTACCTGTTGTGCTTCCATTCGGAATGCAGGAGGTTAAGGCCTGGGGCAGCAGGGGATGGGGTCCTGAACAAACATCTAGAGCTGGACAGCTACGAGACAACATGACATTTGTATTACAGTGGATTATGGCACTGGACAGAGATAAAAGTCCTCCTAAGGAAGACAAGTGATCTGTAGCATTAACATAGTTAACATTTCTCATTTTTCGCTAGCCCTAAGAACCGCCCAACAGCACAGCAGGGAGACAGATACCCGTAACAATGCGAGAGGTGCCTCGACAGAGAGGCTTCCCAGGGCGATACTGTCACACACAGCTGCACCTTCCATTGCCTCCCACACACAGGCTCCTCGCACAGCAGAGCCGAGTGACAGACACACCGGGAAGCAGAGCACCGCCGCACTCCATCTGTACCCCCGCAGCTCCCCACGCAGC
>NW_010301798.1:0-540 GCF_000700745.2 Antrostomus carolinensis
GATCCTGCCCGGTCCCCCCCACGGGACCGGGGCTGAGCACCGCAGCCTCTGCCAGCGGACGGTGGTTCCTTTCCTGTGCCGGGCTCTGGTTCCACGGTGAAGCTTTGTTCTGTGGTGGAGTTTGACTCCCGAGGATCAGAGCGGGTTTGGGTTTGAAAGGACCCAGCAGAAGCTGCGCTCCTGCTCCTGTCACAAAGGGAAAACAGAGTTTCTCTTTGAATTGCAGCCAGAGCTGGGAGCGTCTGTGGCTCAGGCTGTGTTTGGTGGTTTTATTTGTGGAGGATCCGTGTCCATCCAGGGGGGTTTCAGGCCTGTCCTAACACGTGCTCATGCTGCAGCGCTGTCACAAGGAGCTGAGCTCCGCGCTGGTGCAGGCAGAGACTCCACAGACACTAGTGCACGGGTGTCTCTGCCAGTCCTCGTGCTGTTCATTTCCTAGAGTCACAGAATCCCAGACTGGTTTGGGTTGGAAGGGACCTTAAAGCTCATCCAGTCCCAACCCCCCTGCCAGCAGCAGGGACACCTTCCACTAGACCAGGT
>NW_010301798.1:922-12652 GCF_000700745.2 Antrostomus carolinensis
TTGCTTACAGAGGACACCTCTTCAAGCTGCTCTGCTGCCTGATGTGATGTGCTGGGGCCACGTTGTCAGTTCCCTGGCTGGGTTTGTGACTTTCTCTCGATGTACAACACCGAGCCTGTAGCTTCTGGGGTTTGTAAAGCACTTTGGTGCCCCCAGTACCTAAATGTGAGTGTTGGTTGGTTGCAGCTCGAGGATGATGACGATGATGATGATATGGGGGATCACGATGAGGACCACCCTGGGATGGAGGTGGTGCTGCATGAGGATAAGAAATACTATCCCACCGCCGAGGAGGTCTACGGGCCCGAGGTGGAGACGATAGTACAGGAGGAAGACACGCAGCCTCTCACTGGTAAGTGGTGAGGAAGCAGCGAGTTGGGTGTGGGGGGAAGGAGAAGACTTAACAGATCCTTGGGAAAGGGGAAATGGCATTCCCTCCTGTTCTCCCCGGGTTTTAATGCCCCTTTCCAGTTCCCCCTCAGCCCCAGGAACATGTATGTGGGCTCCTGTTTGTCTGGCAGTGCGCAGGTTTCGGTGCTCGGGGTCATTGCAAATGCCAAACAAACTATCTTTTGAAGACCAGATGTCAGCAGATAACTGGGAAGAGACTTAAGGAGAAACAAAAAAATCCATCTGAGTCATCTCATTTGATCCTTTTATAATAGAATAATTCAGCTGAGGGACCTGTGACACCCACCTAGTGCTGCTGCTGGTATAAAAAGCTGAAAGAATCTGTCAGCTTGAAAATCGTGGGGTTTATCTGCAGAAATCCCCATTCCCTGGGCCTGTTTCTCAGCCTGCTGGGTTCAGGGTCTCTGGTGACACTGGTTTATTGTTCTTTCTCTTGTTTTCAGAGCCTATTATTAAACCTGTGAAAACCAAAAAATTCTCTCTGATGGAGCAGACGTTGCCGGTCACTGTCTATGAGATGGAGTAAGTCACACGCCGGGGTTTTCAGCGTGTCCGTTGGCTCCAGCCCATCTGTGCTGCGATTTCCTCACTCTTTGTGGTGTGGAGGCAGAGGGGTGTGCACGATGTGGGGGAGGCAGATTTCATAGCAGCCTCCCAGTACCTGAAGGGGCTCCAGGAAGGCTGGGGAAGGACTTTTCATAAGGGCAGTTAATGACAGAACAAGGGGAAATGGGTTTAATCTGAAAGAGGGGAGGTTTAGATGAGATATTAGGAAGAAGTTCTTCACTGTGAGGGTGGTCAGACACTGGAACAGGTTGCCCAGAGAAGCTGTGGCTGCTCCTCCCTGGAAGTGTTGAAGGCCAGGCTGGATGAGGCTTTGAGCAACCTGGTCTAGTGGAAGGTGTCCCTGCTGCTGGCAGGGGGGTTGGGACTGGATGAGCTTTAAGGTCCCTTCCAACCCAAACCAGTCTGGGATTCTGTGATTCCATGATTTCGGGGGGCATTGCCTTTGTTTTTACTGACACCGGCGACAGAACCGAGTGCAGCTGTTTCCCAGATTTTGAACCAAAAAAGAAGAGAAAGAAAGGACAAGATTAAGCATTTTGCAGATGTTTTCCCTCCACATAATGCAGTGTAGGGTGTAGTTTTCTGCCACCAGAACATAACTCTTACCTCAGCAGCTGATACAGAGCTTGATAACGGGAAGCCCTTGTGGTGCAGATTTGCTGAAAGGAAGTTTTCCTGCCTGGCTCAAGAAATAATTATATGGTCAGTGTGTGGCACAGCTCATACTGGGACATTTTGGGTTGATCCCAGTGTGACCATGGGCCTGTTGCTGTCTCAAATGAATTCCCATCTGTCCTGGAGGAGTTTTCAGGGTGAGTTTTTTATGCCACTGGTTGTGTGTGAAGTTGTGTTGTAGGTCAGCGTAACCCTGCAGCAAAGCGGCACTTGATGGTGTCTGCTGGTTGTGCCCCACAAAGCAACCCCTGGGACACCAGAGTTGAGAGAAAACCCTGGGGAAAAAAACCCCAAATTAATTTAAAATCTGAGATACAAGATCTCCCACAGCCTTGGTGGGGCATGAAAACAGTCGTGTTGTTTTTCTGGGAGAAATCTATCATCTTGGCATCAGCGTCTCCACTTTGCGGCTGGGTGGAGCGCTCCGGATCCTCACGTGTTTGCTGTTTCTGTATGCTGCCTTCTATTTGAGGACCAACAGATTGAGCTGCCTGAGTGTCTTGTCAGGCTCATCCTCCCATACACCACTTCATGGCTACTCAGAGCTTCTTCCAGTTTTTCATAGTCGTCTTTAAGCGCAGATCCCGGGAGCAGACGCGGGCTGAGCAGCAGTTCCCTGTCTGCCAAGCAGACCTCAGCGTGAGCAGTTCCCTCTGTCTGTTCTCAAGGATCCTGTTATTTTCTGGCAATAAAATTTCTCTGGAGTTCATATTCAGGCAGTTGCTTACTTGGATGCCTAGGACTTTTTTGGAATGGCTGCTTCTCAGCCTGTCAGTGTGGTTGTGTTCATGGATCAGAGAGATTTTCTGATGCAGATATAAACCCAAGAGCCAACTGGGTCTTATTTTTCCCAGCAATCCATTTTGCTCTTTGTCAGTGACCTGAACTCTTTGTTATCTACCACTTTCCTGATCCCTGTGTCCTCTACTGGCTCCATCTGTAATTAATTCCTCTTTGTCCTGTTAATTGATATAAATGGTTAGAATGGGGCCAAGAGAAATTCCCTGTGGGACTCAACCAGAAACCTGCAAGCTTGGTATTGATTTCCCATTTAGCCTTATTTTAAGGCCAATAAGCAAACTTTTAATCAGTATTATTATTGATTTTTGCATTTCTTTAGCTCTTCATCAAAATGTTGTCCATTAAGGAGACGACCGTATCGCTGAAAATTAAATCTTTTTCCAGAGGAGATTATTTGGCAGCGGTTAATTTCTGCAGACCCACAGCAATGGTTTCATAGCCTCCCATTATTTTTTAGAGGAGTTGATAATTTAAGATCTCAATTATATTTTGGCCGGGATCCATGCAGAAGTGACCAGCCCCTCATTACCCAGCTCAGTTGCTGATTTTAAAAAGGTTTAAATTCCATTGCTGTTCCCTCGAGTCCCTGGGAACATCACTGTTTTAAGACCTGAAAGTCCTAATTAATGGTCTGCAGAGCCCCGTGGGTACCTCCTAAAACTGCGTGGGGTGCTTGTTACCCAGCTCTGAGATTTACTTGACTGCCTGCCACTATTTGAGTGGAAGTATTTTATCATCTTGAGTACATGGATGTGACTTTTGCTCTAATACTGACTAGAAAAGAAGAGAAATGTTCAATAATATTCCATCGCTGGCAGTTTTACCAGCTCCATATCCTCCCACCCACTGCCATCTGTCTAGGACTCCAACTCTCTTGTCCTCCCCATCTGGAAAGTGGGATTCTTCCTCCGCAGGGCATTGGCAGAACGAAAGTTTGGAGAGGATTCAGAGGGCACCTTGGATAGAAAGTGGAGCTGAAATGGCACCTACTTTTCTTAGACACAGCAGAAGCCTCCAACAGCCTTTTGTGTTTCATTTCTCTAGTTTCCTGGCAGATCTGATGGACAACTCGGAGCTCATTCGAAATGTGACTCTGTGTGGGCACCTTCACCACGGCAAGGTACTGTGAATGTCTGATGTATATCAGGTCTGTTTGTTACTTGGCTCTTGACCCCTCGCTCTCCACAGCAGCAGTTTCTGCTCCTCCTGCTATTGCACTTATTTATTTGTAGCTTTTATTTCAGCCACGTGGAAATAATAACGTGCTCAGCTTTCCCTGTCCTGCTGCGAGAGGGATGGGGTTGTACTTGTATTTATCAGTTTGAATGTAGTCACCTCCCTTTCTCTCGTGCTCTTGATATTTTTCAGACTTGTTTTGTTGACTGCCTGATAGAACAGACACACCCCGAAATCCGGAAGCGCTACGACCAGGACGTGAGTGAGCTTTGGTGAATCCCTGCCCTGGGGAACACGGGTTGGCTCATAGCCTCAGAGGGAGCAGGACTGAACGTGGGGAAAACATGGTTTGGTGATTAGAACATAGGATGGGAAAGCCTGAGCTCAGTCCTGATTCTGTCTCTGTCGCTTACTTACCAACTTAACCATGTGTAAAGAGTTATTGTGTCCTCCTTCAGACATAAGATTTGATACCAAAATGTGATATTCTGCCTTTTGTTTTCTTTTTGCAGCTTTGCTACACTGATATATTGTTCACAGAGCAAGAGGTGAGTGAGTCTTGTAGAACAGGCAATGATTTTTATCCCATTGTCTCATGTTTTACTGACAGTTACTTAATGCAGGCAATTTCCTCTTCCATTTTAACAGCTTTTTGTGCCTTCTACATTTTGATTATTTTCTTAGCAGTAAAATTATCTGCTCCTCTTGTTTGCCTCAGTAAGATCCCTGACCCAGCTTTTTCTGGTTCCTGCAACCCTCATCTCCATGTATGATTTTATTTATCTGAGATGATGCTGTAAATCCATAGCAGAGTTATCCCAGCGTATGGGTAACTCATATTTTCTTTGAGAGGAGAAAAACTGTAATTTCAAAATAAATATATTTCTCCTCAGATTCCTTTGACAGGAACTCTTAGGTGGGTGCTCTGACTCTGTGTGGTTGGGTGTGAATGGGAATCTTATTTACTTGTTCGATGGGAATCTCAGCCCTGCTGAGAAGGACTTGGGAGTCCTCGTAGATAAGAAGCTTGACACAAGCCAGCAGTGTGAGACTGCAGCCCAGAAGACCAACTGTGTCCTGGGCTGCACCAAAAGAGGGGTGGGCAGCAGGGTGAGGGAGGGGATTGTCCCCCTCTGCTCTGCCCTTGGGAGGCCCCAGCTGGAGTCTTGTGTCCAGGTCTGGAGCCCCCAACACAAGGATGTTGAGCTGTTGGAGCAGGTCCAGAGGAGAGCCAGGAAGATGATCCGAGGGCTGGAGCCCCTCTCTATGGAGAAAGGCTGAGGGAGCTGGGCTTGTTCAGCTTGGAGAAGGCTCTGGGGAGACCTCATTGTGGCCTCCCAGTGCCTGAAGGGGGCTTAGAAACAGGAGGGAGAGGGATTTTTGACAGGGGCAGGTAGTGATAGGACAGGGGGAAATGGTTTTAAACTGGAAGAGGGGAGGTTTAGATTAGATATTAGGAATAAATTTTTCACTGTGAGGGTGGTGAGACAGTGTCCCAGGCTGGCCAGAGAAGCTGTGGCTGCTCCTCCCTGGAAGTGTTCTCGGCCAGGTTGGATGAGGCTTTGAGCAACCTGGTCTAGTGGAAGGTGTCCCTGCTGCTGGCAGGGGGGTTGGGACTGGATGAGCTTTAAGGTCCCTTCCAACCCAAACCAGTCTGGGATTCTGTGATTCTGTGATTTTGTCCTACTCACTAAATATTGTCATGACCAGAAGAACCCTAGGAAGCATTTCTTTCTCTTCATCTTAGTGCTCTACTTTATACTCTGGGTGATTGAATCTTCTGCTTTGAGGTTTAACTTGATAGCAGCAGAAGGGCCAAAGCGCAGAAGAACGTGCATCTTCTCTCTCTGCTGTTGGATATTACACTTCCTTAGCTGAAGCAAGGCATGGGTTGTGCAGGAGTAGCTCACCAGTCTGATCCAGTATGGATGGAGGAGCTGAGCTGGACTCTGGGTCACTCTGAGGTTGTTACTCCCTCCCTGGGAGTAACAGGGTGTCCTGGATGGATGTTTACTTTTAATCTTTCTGATTTTTCTTTGGTTGTCTTCTACATCTTTACATGGTGATGTGTTTTGTTTTTTTTTCTTTTAATTGCTAATCCTGATTTCCTGTCTTGCAGAGGGGAGTGGGGATCAAGAGCACACCAGTGACCATTGTTCTGCCAGACACCAAAGGAAAATCTTTTCTCTTCAACATCATCGACACTCCAGGTGATTGTGTAATCCTGAACATCCTGGTTTGGGATGCTCTTAGCTGAGTGGGTGGAGCAGATACGTGACCATGTGAATTAAGGATTCTCTCATTAATAAAACCCCTTTGGTTCCTTGGATAGTGCTGTTGACAGGAGTAGAGCAGTAAAAACATGAACAGTGATGGGTAATGAGGACCTTCAAAGAGCTTTAGTGTTGGGTTATGGTGGGATTGGATAGCATTTGGAAAAACAAAGGAAGAATCTGTACCCTGAAACCTCATTGATCCACCTGGAAATGTCCCTCAGGTGCCGTGAGCCCTGGGGAAAGTTTCTTTCACAGACAGAAACCCATGGTTTGTTTTATCCTTTTTGTAGATGATTCCAGCTTAGTCCTGAGCCTGTAGCCAAGTTCATTCTTCTGCAATCACTTCCAGCAGTAACAACTGTGCAGCTGGCTTTTAATCAGGCTCATGTTTCTGATTAGTTGGCCTAATTGAGGGCTAATGAGGCTGAAAATGTGTTTCACTCCAGTATAGGAGAGTCACGTGTAGAATTGGATTTTCCAGGGATCACCCTGCTTTTCTCTAATGCTGTTGCCCCACAGTGAGACTCCCAACCAGTTCCCTTGAGCCTCTTGGCACATTCCTGGAGGGTGGACCATAATCACAGATCAACTTGTAAGAAAGCAAGTCCAGGCTTGAGGAAAGGGGCTCGGGACACATCTGTTGAGTTACAGCTCGAGATGAGGGAGGTTAAAGCGCAGGAGGAGACGGGAGGGAGAGGCATCTGTTGTTCTTTGGTGAGAAGTAATCTTCCTCCTTTTCCTGAAGTACTTGCACAGAGCTGTGAGAAAAACAGTCACAAATGTGAGGAAAAGTGCCTGTTAAACGAGTTATGTTTATTCTCCAAAAAAAAATAGCATTAAAGCTGAAGCGAATCCCTCTACGGAGCTCTGGCAGCTGCTCCCGCGTCCCTGTCTGAGGAGGAAACCGTCTGTGTTCTGCCTCACTGGGTACCAGTGACCAGAGCAAGTTGTAGAGCAGAGGGACAGTTTTCCACCCTCTGTGCTGCTGGTGTCAGGACTTACTGTGGTTCTCATGACTGGTTTGTGTTTTTGAAGGTCACGTCAATTTTTCTGATGAGGTGACAGCCGGCCTGCGCATTTCCGACGGCGTTGTACTTTTTATCGATGCGGCTGAGGGGGTGAGTGCCAGCTTCGCCAGGGGTTTAACTTCAAAATCTCTTCCTCTGGAGTTTTTGATCCTTAGCATGGAGGCCTGGGATGGGTTCAGCCTTCTGGGGTGAAGGATTTTTGGAGGACAGTTAGGGAAGCAAGAGTGTTTTCCAGCTGAAACAGGGAGTCAAGCCTCTGGCTTCTGTATCCAGGGCTGACGTGGTGCGTGTGACCTGCAGGCTGATTATCTAACTTGTTTGCATGTCCATCCCCGGGGTATCTAAAACTGAGCAGGTTATTTATAACAGAGATGTCCAAGGGGCAGAATTCAAGGAGTTTGGTTGGGTTAGCACCTACTTCTACATTTCAGGAAGATGAGCTGATTGCTGGTGGCTGAGCTTTTCTACAGCCTTGCAGCCCTGTGTGTAAGGGTCGCTGCTTTGTCTGTCCCACCCCAGAGAGCATTTTGCAGAGGGTTTTTGTGAGGTTTTTGTGTTTGTGCTGGTTATTCCCTGCAGGTGATGCTGAACACAGAGAGGCTGATTAAGCACGCGGTGCAGGAAAGGCTCGCGGTGACCGTCTGCATCAACAAGATAGATCGGCTGATCCTGGAGCTGAAATTGCCTCCTACAGATGCTTATTACAAACTCAGACACATCGTAGATGAGGTTAATGGTCTGATCAGGTATGGGTCTTGGGGATGATGTGTTGTTAGTGCTTGCTGGCCCTGCTGCTTTTCTCTGTGTGTGCCTAAAAACTCCTGAGTTTGTCTCTTAATATGTTGAATCAGAGAAAATGGGGCAGGAAGAACCATTGGGAATTCATCTCAGGCAATATATTGAATTGTATAGGAAGGGCCAGTCCTGCCTGAGTTCTGCCAAGCTTCATGGGATCAGCTCTTTTCCCCCTTTAAAAAATAGGGAAAGTGGACATGGAGCAGGAAAGTGGCTGGAGCAGGGAACTGCTCTGCTCCCACATGTCTCAAATCCACTGTGATTGTCCAGGCTGTATCCTGGATTGTGAGCTGAGATGTCTCAAAGCTCCTAAACACTCGTTACAAAATGGGAGCTCGCTGTCCCAACCCCTAAACAGAGACTCTGATATTGCTGTGGTCACATTTTGTGAGCCCCTGCCCAGGGAAGGCAGGGACACCTTCTCTAGCTCTCACAGCAGCAGTGCATCATTTCTGGGGGTTCTTCTGCATCCGGGTGATTTTCTTCACAGCGTTCCTCCCATCAATTTGTGTGTGTCTGCACCGCAGCCTGTATAACCCCAAAGTGAATCTGCACATGAGCTCTCTTGCCTGTCTCTGTTAGGTTGCTGCTGGCATGAAGCAGCGGGGAGCAGGGTGATTTATCCTGTCTGCCACACTTGTCAACTCATTAAAACTGTTTCGATTCAGTTCTACCCCTGTGTTATTTGCCTTGTCTTGTCTTTTCCCCTTGCTTGCTTGACCAACTTTACTGCCTTTTTTTTCTTTAGGGGAAGAAAAAACTCTACCTGACAAAAAATACAAAGCACTTGTGCTGGTAACTTTTTAGTTCTAGGTCTTTAGATATTTCTTTGCACGTTAACACTTTGAAATTTATAGTCATAAAATGATCCTGACCCCGACACTCCGATGGTAAGCTTGCTGCAGCCTGTTTTAAGATGCTATTTGGCAGTTTAGAATCCTTGCCTGTCACATACTGCTGTTTGGTGTGGGAAGTGAATTTAAGTGTCTTCTTTGGTTCATAACATTGATTTTATTTTTTTTTTTCCTTGTCTCTAAAAACTGTCTCCTCTCAGCATGTATTCCACCGATGAGAACCTCGTTCTGTCTCCCCTTCTGGGGAACGTGTGTTTCTCCAGTTCACAGTACAGCATCTGCTTCACGCTGGGATCTTTTGCAAAGATTTATGCAGACACATATGGTGAGGATTATCCAGAAACCTTGTACACTTTAACATCTCATTTCCTAACCTTTGTTGAGGTTTTCTAAACCATTCAGCCTTGACTTTCACCACACGTATATGGCCGGTATATGCGTTCCTGAATTTCTGGGAGTTGAGAGGTGCTGCAGATTTGGGTGGTAAAAAGCAAAAATACAGTTCTGACTTGTTTTTAGCTAGATAGTTTCTACTGATAAATGTTTCCTGAGTCAGAAGCCAATATTTTATGCATAACCTTAAGAAGGAGAAACAAGCCCTGCTATGGCAGCTGAAGGCAAGCGTGTGTGTTGTGCTTTGCCTCCTTATCACAACAGCTCAGAAGCAAAGCAGTTAAGTCCTGCCTGCCTTTTCACAAAAGCCTCCAGAGTCTGAGGCTCAGCTGCAGCCAGGCACAAGCTCAGCCCACAAGGTTTTGCACTCTTGCCCTCTTTCTTTTTTAAGAAACTGTCTTTTTTTCTGGCTTTGATTAAATTTTCTGTTCCCCAGGTGCCCACTCAAGGCAATCTGCCACTTGTAGAAGTGGGCCTTTTGCTTGCATTAGCCAGCTGTACAGCCAAGGTTTTTGAAGTCTCACACTTGGGAATTTGGGGTGATCTGTGGGAGCTGTGAGCAGGGGAAGAAGGATGTTGTAAAGCAGCTGGCCTGGCTCTTGCAAAGAGTGTTAGCCAGAGGGAAGATGAAGTTGTAGAGGTCAGGGACTGATGTGTCAGGACTATCGTGTGAGTTTGGAGAAGTAAGTGAGCTCCCTGGGTGTCACAGCATTAACTCAGTGCCTGCTGGGATGATACCCTTTCTTTAGGGGACTGATAAAGATGCAGGCAGAGTCGGTGGGAGATGTCATCCATGTGGGACAGACACGAGCTGAATGGGTACTTGAAGTCAGTAATATTCGATTGTGGTCACCAGGGATTTTATGTGCAGCCACCACACTTCAACTAACATGACTTATAGTAGTTTTAACTGTCAAAACCGCAGCCACCATGAAATTTCTTATGCTTGCACATCTGCCCACAGCAAAAGCTTGTTTGGAAACTGCTGTAAATTATCACCACTGTCTTATTATTTGTAAATCTACCGTGACAGCCAAGTGCTACACTGTTCCTTCAGCACTTGAGTCTTAGGCTACGGGCTTAGTGCATCAGCTGAGAAAGAGAAAAGAATCTGCAGATGTTCAGCAAGGCAGAAAATGCTTGTGTTAATTCTGGGGGGCAGATGGGGTGTAAGCCATCCCAGCACCTTGGCACTGCAGCCTCAGGTTGCAGCGTTAATGTTTGGAAAATGAAGCAGATGTAAGTGGGTTCCTGCAGCGTGGAGTCTGGCAGGCCAGCTCCTCTCAGCTCCAGCCTTGTGTGTAATTGAGAGAGCTGAAATGTTCCTGAGAAGTGAATCTGAGAACCTGCAGTGTACCTGGGCTGCTTCCCTCAGCCTCGGTGGAGTGTTTTCTGCCCACCTCTCTGCCTGCTCTCCCCAGCTCAGGGCTTTGTCATTTATTCAGAATTGTGACCAAGCGTTCTCTTACCAGCGTCGATATATTTAATTGAATCCTCAGGGTTGTTTTAAGAGCCAAAAAATCAAAGATTTCCAAGATGAGAGAAATACAGTGACATCTGAGAGACTTTTGTCATTTGCTTTGTCCCTTTAGGAGACATCAATTACCAGGAGTTTGCAAAGCGGCTGTGGGGTGACATCTACTTCAACCCCAAGACGTAAGAAGCCTGTTCAAATGTCTGTTAGTTTATTGCTGGGTTTTTCTCTCCTTTCCCTGTAAAATATGGACTAGATGAACACCCAGGGTCCTTCTAACTTGAGTTGTCCTGTGATCCTGTGATGGAGTAGTATCTGGGAAGGGTTGAGTCAGGCTTCCTGCTTGATGTGAATCCGTGGGCTCCTCCTGAATCCCATAAACAGGAGCAGAGAGATTCCCCTGGCCTTCGTTTGGAGTAAGCATGACTCCTGTGTCCCTGACTGCTTCCCAGAAGGATTGGGAGGGGGAAAATAACCTGGGAAGAGCAGAGGCTGTGTTTGCAGCACGGGTGCTTGCAGGCTGCAGAGTACTTGCTCTTCATGTCTCTCCTTTTGTCCCTCAACAGCCGCAAGTTCACTAAAAAGGCCCCAACCAGCAGTTCCCAGCGCAGTTTTGTGGAGTTCATTCTGGAGCCCCTGTACAAGATCTTGGCTCAGGTATGTGGTGGCTCATTCTCCTTTCCACAGTTCCAGACAGGAGCAGCCAAGGGCTGAACACTCGTAGTGGTGTGTCTGGTGCCTCTGGGACTCCCCTGTCCTGTTACACAGTGGGATTTGTCACAGATTTCTGGGTTTAGAGGTGCAGAGTAACGGTGAGCAACTCCTTAACAGCTGCTCCTTGCAGATATAACCCTGTATTCGCATAGAACTACCTTTGCTCTTTCTAGTGTGCTCTTAAGATCAGGGAGGTGATACTTTGAACCAGCCAAACAGTTCACCTGTGAGCTCCTGGGCTGCATCAAGACCAGCGTGGGCAGCAGGTCGAGGGAGGGGATTCTCCCCCTCTACTCCGCTCTCGGTAAGGCCCCACCTGGAATACTGCGTCCAGTTCTGGAGCCCCCATCACAAGAGAGACCTGGAGCAGCTGGAACAAGTCCAGAGGAGGCCACCAGGATGATGCGAGGGCTGGAGCAGCTCTGCTGTGAGGACAGGCTGAGAGAGTTGGGGCTGTTCAGCCCAGAGAAGAGAAGGCTCCGGGGAGACCTTCTAGTGACCTCCCAGTACCTGAAGGGGCTCCAGGAAGGCTGGGGAGGGACTTTTCATAAGGGCAGTTAATGACA
>NW_010301798.1:12847-22211 GCF_000700745.2 Antrostomus carolinensis
TGTAGGAGCTTTAAGGCCCCTTCCAACCCAAGCCAGTCTGGGATTCTATGATTCTAAACCTGAGCAGATCAAGAGCCCTGAGGGTGATGGCTGGTGTACGAATGTTTTGCCAATTGACCGGGCTGGCAAAAAAGACACAGACACCAACTTAATACTAAAACCAAACTTATTTTACTCTAGTTTAAAACAGGGGGGGGGGGAAATAAAAAGAATAAGCAAGGTACAGAGTTAAACAGGGTTAATGCACCTCATCATCACTACATAAGAGAAAGCAGAGTGATTAAGAAAGATTAATTCTACATCACTAATTGCCCAAATACTGATCATCATCCCCATCCTGTACATCAGCTGGGGAGCCCTGTCACAGCGAAGGATTTGGAGCCTTTCCCCAGCAACTGGGAAGTCCCACGCAGTGCGTCCACTCATAGGTGGGGTCTCCATCTTTGCTGTGAGATGTCCTGCTTTTATACCACCTAACAAACAAACTACACAGACAGGAAGGCACAGGAGCATCTGGTGGGTAAACTTCGGCTTCACACGGGCACATCCTGGGTTTGGCCAGGATCTGTGATATGTCCGAGAAGCTGCTGTTTTGGTAATTCTGCACCTGGCTTTGGGTTGTAGGAAGAAAAGTCTCACGGTCTTATTTCATGCTGATGTTATACAGGTTGGGAAGAAAATCTCATGGTCGCATTTCATGCTGCTATGGTCCAGGTTGGGAAGTTCACTCAAAAGTCAACTTTAATTTAAGGTTTATAATTTAAGCCTTTGTATTTCAGTGAAGCTGCACCTGGGAGGTACTGACTTGCACCCCCACAGCAAAGCTGAGAGTGGTGCTTGTTGTCTTGCAGGTGGTGGGGGATGTGGACACGACCCTGCCCAGGACTCTGGATGAACTTGGCATCCACCTCACCAAAGAGGAACTGAAATTGAACATTCGGCCCCTCCTGCGGCTCGTCTGCAAGAAGTTCTTTGGGGAATTCACAGGTAAATGCTGTTTGTCTTCCCCTCCACAATCTTCCCAATACCCAGTCTCACGTGGACGGAGTTAAGGGCTGTGTGACACCCGTGGAGTGCTCACTTGCACAGATTCCTTCTCAGCTTTCCAAATACAAGATATTAAGCCATTTGCCCAAAGGACAGTGTGACACCGCTCGTGTCTTCCCTGTTGCTGTGGGTGCACTGCAGTCAGGATGGCTTTGCCATGTGTTTATTGCCGTCCCATTTCTTTTCCTGCTTAATCCTGATTTCATGAAGTATTCCTTTTCCAGGCTTTGTGGACATGTGTGTGCAGCACATCCCCTCCCCAAAGGTGGGAGCCAAGACGAAGATTGAACACACCTACACTGGTGGTGTCGACTCGGATCTAGGGGAGGCCATGAGTGAATGCGACCCTGACGTAAGGAAACTTTTCTGCTTTGCTCTGAGTGTCCAGAAGCGTGGCATATACGTCCTCTTGTCACTACCTTGGCAGGACAGCTGCCTCCTAGACAGCCATCTGCACAGATTTGACTTCCAGCATTTAGAAACCTCTCATCCGCTACTGAAACAAATCTCTTCGCTCTGAGAAACTTGAGCTGCCTGCCAGGGCAGCCCTTGAGAGAGAGAATTGTTTGACAGTGTTCAGAGCAGAACAGGACTAGGTCAGGACTTCAGAGCACGTGGGAACTGCAGGGTGATTTTGTGTCCTTTTACTGCCTTTTTTTTTTTTGTCTCTTTGAAGTTTAATTCTCTCTTCAAACTCTTAAGAAAACTGATGAAATGAACTGTACTGATAAAAATAACCCTACATTAGTTAGTCAGCACCTTTCTTATCAAAGCCTTGCAAAAACCCTCCTCCTCAAACAGCCTGTACTGAGCTGTCATTCAGAGTTGTCTAGAGCCACCAACGCCAGCCAGCAGCTAGCGAGGAAAAAAAAAAGCCTGTGACTTTTGCTCTAATGTCTGGTGAGAAAATGAAACGTTTATTTTAATGAGTTGTGATTATTACTCACATAAAACTATACAGTGGTGACTGTCACCGGATCACCAGTTGTGGAGTGAGTTTATGGGACTGAGAGCTGCGATCTGTGGAGACCTGGGTGCTCTGCCCTGAGCTGGTTTGCAGGCAGAAGGTGATATTTCTTCTCATGACTTTGTCCCAACCACTGTTTACTGCTCCACAAGAGGAGGGAGGAAAGCTCCAGAAAAATCCACCAAAGTCATTCCAGGGGTCTCCATACAGGGCAGGAAGATGTAAGGCTTCCAGGGGGAGGAAATAAATCATAGAATCATAGAATGGTCTGGATTGGAAGGGACCTTCAAGCTCACCCAGTCCCACCCCCCCTGCCAGCAGCAGGGACACCTTCCACTAGACCAGGTTGCTCAAAGCCTCATCCAGCCTGGCCGAGAACACTTCCAGGGAGGAGGCATCTACAACTTCCTTGGGCAACCTGTTCCAGTGTCTGACCACTCTCACAGTGAAGAATTTCTTCCTCACATCTCAGCTCCATCTCCCCTCTGCCACTTTCAAGCCATCACCCCTTGTTCTCTCACTCCCTGCCCTTGGCCAAAGTCCCTCCCCAGCCTTCCTGGAGCCCCTTCAGGTACTGGGAGGCCGCTATAAGATCTCCCCGGAGCCTTCTCTTCTCCAGGCTGAACAGCCCCAACTCTCTCAGCCTGTCCTCACAGCAGAGCTGCTCCAGCCCTTGCATCATCCTCGTGGCCTCCTCTGGCTGCTCCAGGTCTCTCTTGTGATGGGGGACTTGGCAAGTCAAAATAAAGTTTTCTAAATTCCAGCCCATTAATCCTTTTGTATCCATGAGTCCTACCAGGTCTGTGTCCGTTTCTTGACTGTGTTTTGAAAGAGGCTTGTTCCTCTCTCTCTCTCTCTCTCTCTCTCTTTTCCCTGGAAAGGGTCCGCTGATGTGTCACACAACAAAAATGTACAGCACAGACGACGGCGTTCAGTTCCACGCCTTCGGCAGAGTGCTCAGTGGTACCATCCATGCTGGGCAACCTGTGAAAGTCCTTGGAGAAAACTACACCCTGGAAGATGAGGAGGATTCCCAGATCTGCACCGTCGGACGCCTCTGGATCTCGGTTGCGAGGTGCGGAAAGCTCAGGCAGTGTGTTCATTTGGGAGGAAAGTCACCTAGAGTCGTGGCTGTCGGGGACAGGGGGGAGAACACGCTGTGAGGGGCCTGAGACTGGCTAGCAGTGAGCCCTGCCCTGATGCTCCTCTGCCTTTTAGGTATCACATTGAGGTAAACAGAGTTCCTGCTGGCAACTGGGTGCTGATAGAAGGCGTGGACCAACCCATAGTGAAGACTGCAACCATCACGGAGCCTCGGGGCAACGAGGAGGTACTGTGCATAGCTGGTATGGCTCAGCCTTACCGGGAGTCACGGTGGTGGAGCACGTCCCAAAAGCTCCAGCAGTGAGGTTAAAGAAACCTTGTCTGCCAAGGAGCCAGGGCACAAGAGCCACTAAGGGAAGCAGAACATCTCCAAAGGCTGTGTCTAACTCCAGGGGCCATCTCGTGATGCAAAGATTCATCTCGTTGTCCTTATCTGGTTTCAGGCTCAGATCTTCCGTCCGTTGAAGTTCAACACCACGTCTGTTATCAAAATAGCTGTAGAGCCAGTCAACCCCTCAGAGCTCCCCAAAATGTTAGATGGTCTCCGCAAAGTCAACAAGAGTTACCCCTCGCTCACTACTAAGGTATTGCTGGTGTATGTCTGGCTGTTTTCAGCTCATGCTGTGGGCTGCCTTGTTGCCTGATCTTACAAGTAAATATTGCTGTGGGTTGTTTTGTTTGTTGTGGGTTTTTTTTTTCATGCTGTTGCAGTTGATCTCATAAATCATGTGGAAATAGCAGAAAGCTGTAAACCCAGCAGAAAAACACACACACACACCTTGCTGTGCCAGGCAGGCAGCTTTCTGCAGAGCACATCAGCACTTTCTGCTGGAAAAGGCTGTAGGAGTTTCCTTGGGGTGCTCTGATCCTACATAATTTATTTAAAGCTGATACTTCCTCAGGCTTGTGTGGGAGCCTGGCAGGCAAGAGCCTGTGGGCACTGTCGTTGGCAGTTGAACCCCTTTCTTATTTTTTCAGGTGGAAGAGTCTGGGGAGCACGTGATCCTGGGGACAGGAGAGCTCTACCTGGATTGTGTGATGCACGATCTGCGGAAGATGTATTCAGAGATCGATATCAAGGTGAGGAAATGAGAGAGGGATTTTCCTAACTGGAGGGGGGGGTTGACCCTCTGTCTCAGAAGAACAGGAAAATAAACCGAGCTGAATGCACAGCATAGGTTTCTTTATAATAATTTTTATATTTTCTATTTATCATGTCCCTTTAAAAGGAGAGAAAAAAAAACCAGACTGTTAGGATGCAAAAGTAACTCTTGCAGCCTGACTGTGTCACACCATTGTGATCAAGAGCCTGAATATTGGCTTGGAGAGGGATATGTGACCATATTCCAGCCTTTGCCTGTACTTCAGCCATTGCCTGGCTAGCATCAAATAATTAGGGCCACAGAGATGATGAGGAGCCTGGAGCATCGTCTGTATGAGGAGAGGCTGAGAGAGCTGGGACTGTTCAGCCTGGAGAAGAGCAGCCTGAGAGGGGATCTGATCAATGTCTATAAACATCTGAAATGTGGGGGCCAAATGGATGCGGCCGGGCTCTTCTCGGTGGTGCCCAGTGACAGGACAAGGGGCAATGGGCACAAAGTGGGACACTGGAAGTTCCACACAAATTTAAAGAAAAACTTCTTCACTGTGAGGGTGTCAGAGCCCTGGGACAGGCTGCCCAGAGAGGGCGTGGAGTCTCCATCTCTGGAGGGGTTCCAAACCCACCTGGACACTCTCCTGTGCAACCTGGTGAAAAAAAAGGGGGGTTGGACTGGATGATCTCCTGAGGTCCCTTCCAACCCCCACCATGCTGTGATTCTGTTATTAAATTGAGTAGGATTTATCATATCTGGAATTAGGTTTAAATGTTCCTGTCTTGTTTGAATGAAGGAGTTGGTAAAGCTGCCTATGGAGGTCTCAGTGGTTCATACACGAGGCTGATTAAAACACTGGCAGATGAAGCAGGTTTTTTTCCTGTAGGTGTTCAAAAGTTTCAAACAGTCTCTTTAAAAAGTACTTGAACACTTTACAAACCCATTGTCATTATTCCAGGTCGCTGATCCAGTCGTGACATTCTGCGAGACAGTGGTGGAAACATCCTCCCTCAAGTGCTTTGCTGAGACACCCAACAAGAAGTAAGAGCCTGTGGGCAAGCTGGGTGCTGGAGAGGGGGGTGGAGGGGTTCACTGGGGACTATAGACCTCACCCCCTCCAAGGGGGCTGTTCTTGGTGGCTGTTCTCCAGACCAGTGGCACGTACCTGAGCTAGCAGCCATCCGCTGCAGTTGAGCTCTGCTCAACTCCTCACTTGAGTCCCAAGGATGTTTCTGTGGTTTGTAGGAACTCTCAGAATGGAGGGAATAAAAAGTGAGCCACATCCTCCTTTCTTTGAGCTAAATTTCGCACCTTCTCAGCAGTTTTCTGGTGCTTACAAAACTAGGAGATGTATTAGGATCCTCGAGCAGGTGCCAAAGAGCCCAGTGCTGCCTTCAGTCACTCCCCAAGCGTTCCACGAGCAAAAGCTTTGTCTTCTTTTACTCATTCTTAATCTTGAAATGGATTTTTTTTCCCTCCTGCTGACGCACTGGAGCCTTACAGCCTCGTCTTCTTCCTCCAGCAGTGCATTGTGAGATGTGTGTGTTTGAAAGAGGGAGGCCTGAGGAGAAACACAGACTGAATAACTAGGATGAAATCTGGCAGCATGGGACATTTTAATGCCTGAATTTTCAGGGAAATCATGATCTGTCACATGCTGAAGATGGCTTCCCTGTGTTCCCTTGTGGTTTCTGGTTCCTCTTACCCTCCTTTATCCTGGGATACTCTCTCCATGGTTGGCAGCCTTATTTTAGGGAACAGAAGGGTTCCAGTTATGACTGGTCAGTCTTTGAACTGTTGGGCGTGTGGAATGTCCTGCTCTGGGGACAGGTTGGTGGCATTGGTGGAGTTCTCCAAGGCAACATCCTGTGTGTCAGACACAGTGAGTGCTGGCTCTGACACAGGCCCATGGGCTTCCTTCTGCAGCCAGGACGAGCGCTGGATGTGTGGCAGGAGGGATGGAGCCACGCTGTCCTGTAGCAGCCTCCTCCTGGAGTTGAGCAGACTTTGGAGAGCAGTTGTTAAGCTCATGGGCTGTCTTTACAAGCAAGACAGTAACAGTGAAGGACACGGATGGCTTCATCTCCCTGGCTGTGTTTGAGGCAGTGCACAGTCCCTGAGGTCCTGCCAATTACTCCCATTTCCATCATTCTGCAGACTAATTGCAACTGTCTCTCTTCTCAGGAACAAGATCACGATGATTGCTGAGCCTCTGGAGAAGGGACTCGCTGAGGACATTGAAAATGAAGTGGTACAGATAACGTGGAACAGGTATGACCCATCTGGGGAGAGCAGGAATCCTTCTAGAAGCAAATAATTGGGGGGAAAAAGGGAATGCTGGGACCTGCAAGGTGTAGAGTATCAGCCAGCAGCCTGTGGGCAGGGGTCCTGGACCCAGTATTGCTGCCAGCTCGTCTGTGAGCATCCCTCCCCCAGGAACAGACGCTGCGAGTAAAAAGCAGAGACTGTTTTAACAAGGTCATAAACACGTTGTGAGTGCAGGTCAGATACTTGTTTCCTAAAGTTTCTTCCATTCTTCTTCTATCAGAAAGAAGCTGGGTGAATTCTTCCAGACCAAATACGACTGGGATTTGCTGGCTGCCCGTTCCATCTGGGCCTTTGGGCCAGACGCCACTGGCCCCAACATCCTCGTAGACGATACGCTGCCCTCAGAGGTGAGAAATGCAGGCAGGGGGGTTATGTTTTAGTGAAATGTTTGTTCTGTGGTGCCCAGACGTGACTGCTCCTTCCAGGACCTGCAGCAAGGTCCTAGTTGGAGTGCTCGTCAGTTTGCCAGATCTCAGATGTGCTGTATTTCTTCCACCATCCTCCTGCACAGGCTTGCAAATTGCCTGTTATTTTTTGGATGTTGCTATTTGGGCCAACATCCTCCAAATTAGCAACTAAATCTCCTGCCTCTCAGGGTTACCACCATGTGAACTCTGATAATTTATAGCTCTAGGTGCCAAACGCTGAAGATGATGCTTCTGAGCTGTGAGGGGGAAGGATGGACATTGGGAGTAGAGGGGGACATTGCTGCTCTTATAGGAACTGGCTTTTAAACACTGAGGTCTGTCTGTTGCTGCCTGTGATGCAGGTTTGGTCTCTGAAGCAGTCTGTCTGTCTGTCTGTCTGTCTGTAGGTGGACAAGTCACTGCTGGGCTCTGTGAAGGACAGCATTGTGCAGGGGTTTCAGTGGGGGACCAGGGAAGGGCCTCTCTGTGATGAACGTAAGTAGGACCTAATCAGATCGATTAAATTCTTCCATCTCCAAGATTGACTTGACTCTCAATCTCACCAGTCAAGTGATTTTGCTGGTGCAGTCCCTCAGTGGCCAGTTCCCTTCTCACACCACAGCTGGGGACAGTTCTGGGGGGGGGTGACAAGGGCAATAACAGAACCTCCCCCTTTTTTTTCCTGGCTGCAGATGCCACCCAGGTGCTGGCACTCGCCGTCTGCCAACAAACCAGAGCTCGTTAGCTGGCAAGCTGGCTCCCCCTTAAGATTTATCATTATATCCACAGTCATCACAAACAAACATGAAAACGAATTCCCCACACCAAAATCAAAATGACATCATCACAACACCAGACAAAAGTGGACAGTTTACACCCAGTCCACCCCTTGGCTCTGCTCGTGCAGCTCACTGAGCACCCTGCAAGATAAGCTGCTGGATTGTTCGTGTTTGATGTGCAGGGTCAGGATGTGGTTGTGCTTTCCCTGCTGGAATTAAATGTAGGAGAACTTCTGGTGGCTCTAGGTCTTTGGTTGGATGTTTGCTGTGTGCTCAGGGTGAGTCCCAGGGGAATGACTCCCCCTTGAGTCACTCGCTGTCGTTTCTGCCCTTCCTCAGTGATCCGCAACGTGAAGTTTAAGATCCTGGACGCAGTGATTGCTCAGGAGCCCTTGCACCGGGGTGGAGGACAGATCATCCCGACGGCCCGGAGAGTCGTGTATTCTGCTTTCCTGATGGTGAGGACTGTGCTGTGCCAGACTGAACCCAGCGCTGTGCCAGCTCCTGTGGGCTCTGGGGAGCGTGGGCCACACGTGTGCTGCTGTATCTGCCCCAAGGATGTCGGTTCAAACTGGCTTGTTCATCCATTCATGTTTCCAGTGCCCTTGTGGGCTGGCAGACGGGTTTTACCAGTGATCACGTTCCAGTCTGGATGGAAACTTGTGTGCATCTGCTCCATCTCCCCTTTTTGCTACTGGTTGGCTTGCTGGGAAGTGTGGAAGTGTGGGAGAGGGAAGCGGATGACTCATGGCCAGAAGGAGAAAAGCTCCTTTCAGTGTCTGTGTTGGTTCGGGCAGCCCTGGGACAGCAGGAACCCTTTCCTCCCCAGTCAGACGCTGTGTTTGACCAGAGCACACCAGTCCCTGGCTCTGAGTTGAACTGAATTGTGTTGGCACTGCTGGAGCCTCAGTGGTTTGTGTCCCTTTCTCCTCACAGGCCACCCCACGCCTGATGGAGCCGTACTACTTTGTGGAGGTGCAGGCTCCTGCCGACTGCGTGTCCGCGGTGTACACGGTCCTGGCCAGGCGCAGGTGAGCTGCCCTGACCAGCTGCCATCACCTGAGGATTGCAAAGCAGCAGCTGCTCGCTGGGAATCTGGGTTGCTGGAGATGTTCACGGTCCCAGCACTGCTTGTGATGCGAGGGGAGAGGGTGAAATCGGTATGAAGTGGCAGCTGAAGGCTTCCTGGACTGATCCCAGCCCCTGGGCTGTGTGGGGAGGGGATGTCCAGGATCACACATGGCCTTTGGTTTGTGCCTGGTTCTTCCTGAGTGTCAGAGAGGAGAATGTATAAAGGGACATGAGACCCCACCAGCTGTGCTGTGTTCAACTCTTGGGCCCCCAGCATAAGAAAAACATGGACCTGCTGGAGCGGGGCCAGAGGAGGGCTGGAGCAGCTCTGCTGTGAGGACAGGCTGAGAGAGTTGGGGCTGTTCAGCCTGGAGAAGAAAAGGCTCTGGGGAGACCTTCTAGTGGCCTCCCAGTACCTGAAGGGGCCTGTAAGAAAGATGGGGAGGGACTTTTTACCAGGGCCTTTAGTGACAGAACAAGGGGTGATGGCTTGAAAGTGGCAGAGGGGAGATGGAGCTGAGATGTGAGGAAGAAATTGTTTGGTGTGAGGGTGGTGAGCCAGTGTCC
>NW_010301798.1:22306-26270 GCF_000700745.2 Antrostomus carolinensis
CTAGTGGAAGGTGCCCCTGCTGCTGGCAGGGGGGTTGGGGCTGGATGAGTTTTAGGGTCCCTCCCCACCCAAACCAGTCTGTGGCACAGAGGAGGACTAATCTTCTGATGTGTTGGCAGAGGCCACGTAACACAAGATGCTCCAATCCCGGGCTCTCCTCTCTACACCATCAAAGCCTTCATCCCAGCCATCGATTCATTTGGGTTTGAGACAGACCTGAGGACCCACACGCAAGGACAAGCCTTCTCGCTCTCTGTCTTCCACCACTGGCAGGTGAGCCCATGCCCTGGTGAGACAGGGAGGAGGGACAGGGTATGATCAGGCACCAAGTGGGCGCTCTCAGTAGAGCTCAGTGCCACGGCTCACACAGGGCAGGACAACTTTTCTGGAGAACATCCTCAAAAGATCTCGAGGTGGGGTGGCTTTGTACACCAGCTGTTAAGTGTGGCCAGAAGCCAACAGCTTTGTTCCAAGTCACGTCACCCTTTGCCCTATTGAAGGAACACTTAAGGAAAAACTTCTTCACTGTGAGGGTGTCAGAGCCCTGGGACAGGCTGCCCAGAGAGGGTGTGGAGTCTCCATCTCTGGAGATGTTCAAACCCACCTGGACACTTTCCTGTGCAACCTGGTGTGGGGAGTCTGAAAAAGTAGGGAACCTGGTTTGGCAGAGGGGTTGGACTGGATGATCTCCTGAGGTCCCTTCCAACCCCACCAGTCTGTGATTCTGTGATGCTGCTGCATGCTGAGCGTAAGGGTCCTGGAGAGAGGACATCCTTGTCCAGGAGAAGGGAAGCTGCTTGGGTGCACTCAGTGCTCTGTAGCTTGAGGAGCAGAGGGCTTGGAGCCAGGCTTGGATTCAGCTGATCTGCTGTAACACATGGGGTGCCACACTTTGGCTTTGCCTCTCGGAGAAGGCTTTTTAAACGCGTGGCAGCAGAGTTTGGGACACAATGCTGTCCTCTGGCCACCTGCCTGTCTCGGGGAAATCAGGTCTTGTGGGAGCTGCCCACTGTGAGATGCAGAGCTGCTCTGGTACAGCCAGGTGGGAGCAGCAGCAGCTGTCTGAGCCCCAGGAACTCGCTTAAAGGTCGAGATGTAAAAGCCCAGGACTGGGCTCTGGAGAGAATAAACGTGTCTGATTTCTGGAGAGGGTTGTGCTGACTGGGACCCACGCGGCCTGTTCTGGTTCGCAGGTTTTTTGAGGTCTTGGAGAAACACCAGCACGTGGGGAAGGTGGGACATGTTCTTGGCTTGAGTTAGGAACACCCTGTTAGCAGCTTCTTGCAGGAATGAGCACCAGTGGTGACGTGACAGTTTCTGTGCCAGGAGAACAGATGGGGTGTTGGGGCTGTCGCACCAAGGCTGGGGGTGTCCACAGGGCCCAGGGGTTTCCCGTTGCAGTTCACGTTCTCTTGGAGGTTGAACCAGCCCCCAGCATCACTGTCACATCCTGGCCCTGTGTTTCAGATTGTGCCTGGTGACCCCTTGGACAAGAGCATCGTCATCCGACCCCTGGAGCCCCAGCCTGCCCCACATCTGGCCAGAGAGTTCATGATCAAGACCAGGCGTAGGAAGGTACATCCCTACAGCATCCCTCTGTCCAGCTGTACCAGCAGCTGAGCTGTTGCAGTGTTGTCCCTTGGGCGTGCCATGTCCCCTCTGCATTCCCAGAGTGGACCCATGTGCTTTGTGCCTCGGGACTTCCCTCATTCCTGATCCCTCATGCTGCCTCTTGGTGCTTGTGATGGTCCCATGAGTGACACATCTGGCAGCAGCCCCAGCCAAAAGCGGGGTCCTGCAGCACCTCCTGAGCCCTGGTCCCTCCCCAGCCCATCTGACCCCTTGGTGACCTGATTTAGCCCATTTGTCCTGCAGAAAAAGCAGCAGCTGGTTTCTGTGCTGGTTTGGTGAGGGGGACTGAGGGGCTGGAGGGGTTACCAGGACCATGGAGGGAATCGGGGTCCCCTTTGGGAGGGCAGTGAGCTGGTAGAGCCGCTCAGGCACGTGCAGGTTCCTGAGAGACTGTTTGATGTCTTCAAGCTGCTGAGCAGTGCCTGGTCCCGTTGCAAATTCTCCTGCCTCCTCTGGAGCCTGGAGATGTATCTTCCTGTGGGACAACAGGGCTTTTTTGTGGGCTCTGTGCCGGGATGGCTGAGGAGTGGAGCGCTGCCAGAGCAATAACCTCGGGTCTTGCCGTCACCCTGCAGGGCCTGAGCGAGGACGTGAGCATCAGCAAGTTCTTCGATGACCCCATGTTGCTGGAGTTGGCCAAGCAAGACGTCGTTCTCAACTACCCCATGTGAACGTGCTCCTGCGGCGCGAGGGCTGACCCGAGTCCTGGCTGCTGTCTGTCTGTCCTTCCCCATCCCCACTGCCCATCCCCAGCTCCGGGACGCTCGGGGAACACAGGGAGCTGCTCCTCAGGTTGCTCTGTCCCGGCTCTCGAAGTTTCCCTGGGCAGTGGTGGACCTGTGCTCAGGGCCTGGCCATGCAGGGAGCAGCCCGGAGCGCTGATGCTTTTTGTGTTGTTGATCTTCAGCCCTTGTGGCCTCTGGCGAGGAGGAGATTTCCCCTCTGGATCAGCTCTCTCCAGCGTTAACCCCGGCAGCAGCAGAGCAGCGTGAATATAATGTCAGGATGAGGAAGGACTGAGGGTAAACGTGCATCAAGCCCCCTGCGCTGGGGAGCAGGTAAACTGAGGCACGGCGGCACACAGACCTGCTCGCTGGGGCTACGGGTGCTGGGGGCTTTGCCTCGGGCAGAGCTGAGGAAGGGGAGATGCTGCTGGGGGGCAGCGCTTGTACCGGCCTCCCCAGGAGAAGAGGCAAGTTTGGCTTTTACCTTTTTCTACACCTTTTTTGAACCCTTGTAAACGTTTAATACACACTTCCAGGTGGGGTTTAGTCTGATTGTGCCGAGAGAAGGCAGCGCTGGGAGAGGCTCTGGCTTTACTGGTGGTCAGAGCACACACTGACCCACTTTCCCCATCTTCAGCCCCCATTACCCCTGTCCTCAGCGCTGTCCCACCCCCCAGGGCTCCATGTTCCCCAGGGATCCTGGTCCTGCCTGTGGTAGTGAAATGAGCAGCCAGCCCAGGACAATCCTGTCCCACAGGTAAGATTTTCATAGAATCCCAGACTGGTTTGGGTTGGGAGGGACCTTAAAGCTCGTCCAGTTCCAACTCCCCTGCCAGCAGCAGGGACACCTTCCACTAGACCAGGTTGCTCAAAGCCTCATCCAGCCTGGCCTTCAACACTTCCAGGGAGGAGCAGCCACAGCTTCTCTGGCCAACCTGGGACACTGTCTCACCACCCTCACACCAAACAATTTCTTCCTCACATCTCAGCTCCATCTCCCCTTTGCCACTTTCAAGCCATCACCCCTTGTTCTGTCCCTCCCCAGCCTTCCTGGAGCCCCTTCAGGTACTGGGAGGCCACTAGAAGGTCTCCCCGGAGCCTTCTCCTCTCCAGGCTGAACAGCCCCAACTCTCTCAGCCTGTCCTCACAGCAGAGCTGCTCCAGCCCTCGCATCATCCTCGTGGCCTCCTCTGCGCTGGCTCCAGTAGCTCCATGTCCTTCTGTTGGTGGCCCCAGACCACCAAGTCTTGGGTGGAAAAAAATTATCCCAAATTCTTGGGCTTCTCACCAAGTCTTGAGCTCCTGCCATGTTTTCAGGGGATGCTCGTGCTCGGAGAGGTTTTTGGTTCTCCCCTCTTTGCCTTTGGACTCGGCCCCAGTGTGTGCTGGGCAATGGGCTGGTTTACATCTCCTGGGCACATTTACACCTGCTCTCCCCTGGCCCCGCTCTGCTGGTGCAGCTGCTCCCCGAAGCTGGATGGCCCCGATGCCTCTCTGCTGAATTTGGCCACGGTGGCCTGGTCCAGCCCCAGATTCACCTCTGGGAACCTGCCCCAGAGCATCCTCATGCTCGGAGGGCCTCGGGATGGCTCATGGGGACAGGCAGC
>NW_010301799.1:0-6292 GCF_000700745.2 Antrostomus carolinensis
ATTCTATGATTTAAAATAGTTTTATCCACAAATCATGTTTCCTCAAAAGAGATTTATCCAGCAGCCATCAAGTACTGGTTCTGCTATGGGAAGGGAAGAGAGAATGGGGTTTCCTGTCACACTGCACCGGTGTGTTCGGGGCATAGTTGCTTCTCACAAAAATATCTAGAATTATGCATCAACTGAAATAGCAGAGTCAGCATCCAAGAGAGCATTTATCATTCTTATGCATGACACCAAGTATAATAGATACAGGAAACAATGTCCTGGTTTTGGCTGGGAAAGAGCTAATTTTCTTCTTAGTAGTTAGAAGAGTCCTGTGTTTTAGTTTCAGTATGGGATTTTTTATGAGAAGGTTGTTGATAATATAGTGATATTTTTAGTTGCTGTTAAGAAAACCAAGGACCTTCCAACTTCCCATATTTTTCTAGTCTCCAAGTGCAGAAGAAACAGGGGCATAGTAAAATTAGCAGACCCAAACTGGCATTTGGATATGCCATTGAGATATTTCAGATCATATCATGTCATGTTCGGTATATTAATATGGGCTGGCCAGAAAGTTTTTTCTTCTCCCTCGCTCTCTTTGGGGATTGCAGTTTCGATTTCAGGATTGCCTCTTCTCTGGGATCACTAGTCAGGTAACGGGCTGGGTATTAGAAGAGTACTGTGTTTTAGTTTCAGTATGGGATTTTTTATGAGAAGGATGTTGATAATATAGTGATATTTTTAGTTGCTGTTAAGAAAACCAAGGACCTTCCAACTTCCCATATTTTTCTAGTCTCCAAGTGCAGAAGAAACAGGGGCATAGTAAAATTAGCAGACCCAAACTGGCATTTGGATATGCCATTGAGATATTTCAGATCATATCATGTCATGTTCGGTATATTAATATGGGCTGGCCAGAAAGTTTTTTCTTCTCCCTCGCTCTCTTTGGGGATTGCAGTTTCGATTTCAGGATTGCCTCTTCTCTGGGATCACTAGTCAGGTAACGGGCTGGGTATCAGTCGGTGGGTGGTGAGCAATTGTACTGTGCACCACTCATTGTATATTCCATTATTACTGTTACTATAATAATTATTTTAATTTTATTTCAATTTTTTTTTTTTTTTGTCATCTCAACCCATGAGTTTTCACACTTTTACCCTTCTGATTCTCACCCCCATTTCCCAGCTGGGGAGGGTGAGTGAGCAGCTGTGTGGTGTTTGGCTGCTGGCTGGGTTAAAACCACCACAGGCATGAAGGTGTAATATGTCTTGTTGCCTTTTACATTCTGGTTTTACTATAGCTCACAGAGTTTCAACAAGACAACTAGTATTTTCATTAAAAAGAGTAGACATATAAATTTCATCTATTCTAGTATGCCCCGAGTCTCAATCCAACCTCTGCTTAGCCACCTGAGGAAGGAAGGTAAAGAAAAGCTGGAAGGTTTCAGCTCCCGTTTCAAGACAATTTTGTGTACTCAAAATTCACAGACCAGCAAAAGAAAGATAGATAAAGGGAAAGTCCATCACACTGCCAAAGATAATGGTATAAACCACTCAGGGATAAGTCATACACACGCTTACATAAGTCAGGGGATAAAACCCCTAAGATTCAGGTTGGAAATGGGAGGAGTCACTTCTCCAATTATCCAGATGGCTTGTGAAGAAGACCCTTTCCCCTTTGATTGGGACACTGGTCAAGGTAGATTCCCTGGTACTGAGAGCCCTTACCCGGAGAAGTAAGTGAATATTGTTTATGCTTTAAATCTGTAAACACGTGTAAAGTTTAGTGTGCTCGTGGTTGTGAATCGCTATTGGGTGTAATAGTGTACTACTCTTGCTTTTAAAATTGCAATAGTGCATTCCTCCATTGTATCTGTAAAACCTGCAATAGTGGCAGAGTAAATCTGCAAGTGAAGTTCAAGTCGTTTGCTCGAACTTTGCAGTTAAATCTGCAAGTGAATTTCAAGTTGTTTGCTTGAACCTTGCAGTTAAATCTCTTGCTGCCACACTGAAGTCAAGGACTTTTCAGCTTCCCATGCTCTGCTAGCAAGGAGATGAACATGAAGCTGGGAGGGAGCATAGCCAGGACAGCTGATCCAAGCTAGCTAAAGGGATATTCCAAACCATATGATGTCCTGCTCAGTATATAACTGAGGGGACTTGGCCAGGGGGGATCGTTTGTTGCTCATATATAACTGAGGGGACTTGGCCAGGGGGGATCGTTTGTTGCTCAGGGACTGGCTGGTCATTGGTCAGCTGGTGGTGAGCGATTGCATTGTGCACCACTTGTCTTTCTTAGGATTTATTTCTGTCCCTATTTGTTATCTTCCTTTTCATTATTACTAGTAGTAGTAGTAGTAGTAGTACTACTACTACTACTACTACTGCTATTATTATTATTATTATTATTATTTGTTATATTTAAATTTTTAAACTATTCTTATCCCAACCCATTAGTTTTACTTTTTTTTTTTTTCAGTTCTCCTCCTCTTCCCCCCAGGGGCGAGGGCAGGAGTGAGTGAGTGGCTTCATGGTGCTTAATCACCAGCTGGGATTAAACCACAACAACAGTGAAGAGATACTGTCTCAGTCACAGGTCCCAGATGAATAAGGATTAAATCTTATTGATTAAACTTGATGTCAAAATGACAACTGTTATTTTCTTACTGTCCTCTCCTAAGAGGTTTATCCTTATGTTAGAGACAAGAGCAGAGGAAAGGGCATCAAAACTTCCTTGACAGCATACAAGACTCTGCTCTCTCAAGGGTGCAGTAGCACACAGAGGCAAGTGCAAATTCATTAAATTGTCTTCCCATTAAAAAAAGGAAACCATACAACCACCCAGAGAGTGGTCTGTCATTTATAACCAAAAAGGGAAAAAAGATTACTTTCATTAAGATACTTCTTGAAATAACAGCTTATAAATATTCCTAATAAAACACAACATATCTGGAGGGCAGATGAATTAATGAAAAGCAGTTTCCTATCAGTTAGGAGACAACTGGGCAATGCAACTGTTCTCCTTGCCCCTGCCCAGATACACACAATAAATTTGCCTTCTCCTCCTCCTCTCCATGTCCCCTGTGATTTCCATGTCCCCTTTTGCAACCCCCAGCCCCCAGGAAAACAGAGCAGAGCTGCAGCTGCTCTGGAGCTGTGCACATGTTGATCAGATGGAGGGCTGCAGCCAGGCAATGCATGGAGTGCCCAGGTCCTTCCCACCGCCCCTCAGAGTAGGGCACAGTTTTGGGGTCTCTCCTCCACCCAGCCATTGCTTTTCATTAAATACATAGAAATTTAATTACCTTTGAGACTTACACTCTCTTTCAAATTTGGTTAAGATTGGCCAGCAGGTTGAAAACCTTATTACATATAGACAGACAGTGTGATCATACAAACTTCATTTCCTTACGAAACCAGGCTAATACAAATAATAATAAAAAATACAGCAGGTAGAGCAATAACACAGCATGATGTTCAGTTTCTGTAAGTGTGAAACTATTGTGACTATAAAGAGTTCAATCAGGACAAAAAGAAGTGGCAAAGACAACAAATATTTCCTCTTCAGTGACACTGCACAGACAGAGCAGGCTCAAAAATTACCTGCAGATCTTAACTTTGGGAACCTTTTTCATTTCTTTTATTCTTAGCATATAGTCTGACCTGCTTCAGTCAGCTCCCTTGTAATGTAAAACACCATGTTGTAGACTACATAACTTGTAAACCCCACCTGGCGTTCAGCTTTTTTTGCTGAAAATCCCAAAGGAAGGGAGAAGAATCTCGGTATAATAAAAAACACAGGTTGCAGCCTCCAGCCTGTCTTTTGAGAGACATCTTTCTTTTTTGCTCTTGTCACCAATACTCATTTTTAATTCTTTTCCATGATGACATATTCTTTCATAACTTATTCCTTCCCTGCTTTGTTTAGTCTTCTAATCTCACATCATAGCATAAAGGAAAAATGGATAATGTAGCATTACCCAACAGAAGGCAGGCTCCTTGGGAGCCGTTAAATAAATATCACAGTAGGAAATTTATCACTTCTACATATAGGGTTTTACTCAATTTGTGTTGATGCATTCTTTGAATATATATATTTTTTAAAAAGCACAGATTGGCTGCGTACATCACAGAGCCATCTGTTGTTAAAACTGTGTCTGGGCTGAGTGCACCTGTTTGGTGGTACTAACACCTGCCCCGCGGAAAAGGACATGTGGCATCCAGCTAAAAGCAAAACCCCACTCCCTCTGAAAACAATGACATGGTTTTCAGTGGTGACAGTAGGTGCTCTGATGGAGATGCTTGAGTTTAGATATTGGCAATCTTGGTTGTGTCACAGGATTCCTTTTATGTTTATCAGGAGTTTACAAATTGGGATAGAGGACACAAAGTGCAATAAAAAGAATAACTTCTGCTCTTGCTGCCTTTGTTAACCAGGCCCATCCAGCAGTCCTACTTTGAAGTCTATAATTCTGCTATCTGCAGGCATGGCATCCTTCAGGAGATGGTTCAGGCCTGCAAAACAGAGTGGTCTCTAACTCATCCTCTTTTACTAGCTTGGACATCCAAGTTTGGCATCCAACAGCTCCTGGATTTCTTCATACATGATACAGGCCTTACTAGCAAAATCCCTACCCAACTGATTCCCCAAGCAGCTGCCACTAGACCTTATGGGAGGTCAAGTTAGCAATTTCTGCCTCCTCTTAGCAAGACCAAGGGAGATGCTACACAAAAAGGCAGCCTCAGTCTGAGGTCCCTGAGCCCTCTGTCATGGCCTAGGGCTTGCCCAAGGCTGTAGTGATTACGACATTCCTTTGTCCAGTTCAAGTATCTGGAAAACTCCAGCAACAAGAATATCTACTTCTTTATCATGTCTTGATTTTGCAGAGGCTTGATCCCAAGTCTTCATGGCATTCATCGGCCAAGATATACATCTGCAGCACACAGTCCAACTAATCCAAATTCAAGCTTTTCTGGTTATCAACTAAACATCATTCTCTACACTGGCACATTCACTAAATTACCTTAGACTCTCATCCTTTTGCTGCTCAGTCATTGTAAAACTTCCATTTTTGCACTATGATCCTCTCAACAATGGAATTTCAACCTAATGGAAATTTCCATGGTGGGAATACTACATATATTTTTTTAACACTGAAGAGTGCAATTCTAAATAACACTCACATTAATGCCACATTAGGATAGTTGAAAAAATTTAATGGATGTTTAATAGGCTACAGTCAAGATATCTTTTATGCAAAGAATCCTTACAAATGCTATGTATTTTAATTTGGATGCAGTTGGGTCTTCTTTGTCATAATTTTATACAGGTAAAAAGTGAACAGCTGTACCTTTCAGGGGATTTTTTTCCCTCCACTTTCAAAATCATGTTAGAATATTTACAGCATTTGGAAACTTCTTTCATTTAAAGACTTTTGAAACATTCCTTACAATTTCACTACCTTTGTTCTGAACTTAAGGAAGTACCTGGGATGCAGTTTCTTGTAGTAAGCAAGTACCTTGCATGCAAAGCAACTGAGTTCTGCTGCAAGAACAGCTGTTCCTTCCTCCTCCCATTTGAACAGTTTATATGTTTAAGACAGGATTTCTTCTTAAAAGCTGTTGTAGTCAGACAGCCAGGACTGTAAGTTCTGTCAGACAGGCTAAATGCACACAGACACATAATAGTATCTGGGGGAAAAGTCAACTTTTAAACAATCCCATTGCTTTCATGTTCTGTACCCAAAAAGCTTACCCAGCAGTCCAGATTCCCAGGATATCCAGGACGGTAGATGTTGCTAGGTTGCATTTGGTTCTGAAGTCGGTCCAGGAAAGCATTATTTACCCTTAAATACAACAAAAAATGAATAATGATTGAAGGTAGCTGAAGGGTTCACAAACTTTTGAATTTTAACATTCTGTAAGTGGTTTTCCCCATTCTCAGTTCAATAGCCATCTTCATACGTTTTAAGCATGAACTGGCATGAGATTGGTTGGATTTCATTTTCAATTCACTAGGTGCATCCTTATCCTGTGATCAGTCCATTGTGATGAAAAGGCATACTTCTGCTGCTGTGAGAAGTGCACCAAAATTCTCCACTAGAGAATTTCTATTTCTCCAATAGAACGATAACCTGCGTAACACCACCCACTTTATCGAGAGGTGAGCTATGATAATTCACCTTAGGTAGTCTTTCAGCCTTCAGTACACAAGGAAAGTTTCTAGAAGTACTAATTTCCTAATGAAAATTAAAAAAAAAAAAACCAAACAAAAACCCACTTAAGCTTATTACTAGTAGAGATGATTT
>NW_010301799.1:6344-9842 GCF_000700745.2 Antrostomus carolinensis
CGTACCACTTTATCAACCTGGAAAGCATGCACACATACAAACACACTTTTCCACAATGTGTTTTAAATATTTTCAAACCTTCTGGAAACTGCTCCTTTTTTTCCCCCCTATTAATGCTTAGGACTGACACACACACTTAGACATGACTGTTGTTTCAATGTTTTACAATGCTATTTGTAAGAATTATGTAAAAAACAAGATACTGTATTATTTCTATCTAGGGACATGAGATGGACTGAATCAAAAATCCTTCATTACCTTCTATGGGTAATTATCTCAATATCTTTGCTAGAGAAAAGAAAAAGAAATGAAAACCGTATGGAGAGTAGTTGCCTACAGAAGAATTTATATATATATATATATATTTCCCTAAATTATATAAAAAATGAATCAAATTATATTTTTATTTTTGAGCCTGAGCATTGTTTCTTTTCACCAATAGGAAAAAAAAAAAGCTGAGAATAAAGCTGTGCTTCAAGATAATGGAAAGTCAGTTAACTGGCAGAAGTGCAAGATTAGAATTGCTGAGCACAGAGAGGTCACAGCAGTGGGGCACAGCCATGCAGCTGCAGAAGGCCTTGCTGCACTGCAGCTTCTATCTGTACCAGTATCAAATCCCATGTTTAGCTCTGCCTGTCACCACTAAATGTGACATGGACAAAGTAGCCCTTTCCAAAATAAAGTAAAAATAAATAAATAGATAGGTAGACAGACAGATAGACAAAGTGTTTCCCAGCTGAAACTACTGTACTAGTAATTACCCATGAAACTACTAATAGTTTCTACGCTATGTTGTATCCTATGCTGATAGGATAAATAAAGTGAAAAAGGCACTCCGGGTCATACTGAAGTACAGTGAGCAGTTGTAATGATGGATTTTAGTGGCCCATTTGAAGGCAAAGTTAAACCAGAGGTGAGGTCAGGGAACCGCCCTGCACTCGCCTTCTAAAGCATGAATGCCTGCAATTTTGAGACCCTTTCCAGATAGGAATTAAGTTAAAGTGTATTTTTTCATCATACCTTCTTTGTTCCTTTTGATGTGCTCTTGTCCTGGCTTCCTCTTCCTGCTTTTGTTTAAATTCCATTAATTCAGCCTAGGAATGAGAAAAGCAAAGAAAACCAACAACTTACTTTTGATTAGCATACCTATGTTGCAAACCCAATTAATTTCATATAGTGCTAACTTCAGCTAGAGGCACAGGTGTCCTGGTTTTGTCTGGGACAGAGCTAATTTTCTTCTCTCAGAAGCTAGAATAGTGCTTTGGTTTAGATACAATATGGAATTTGGTATGAGAAGAATGTTAATAATACACTGATATTTTTAGTTATTGCTGGGAAATCCAGGACTTTACAACTTCCCATGTTTTGCTAGTCTGCAAGTGCAAAAGAAGTAGGGAGGAGAGTGACTGTACAAATCAGCCTTTGGATATGTCACTGGGATATTCTATACCATAAAAAGTCATGTTCAGTACATAAATGAAGGTCAACCAGAATGTTGTCTCATGCTCTCTTCTGGGATTGTGGTTTTGTGTTCAGGATTTTCGGTCCTCCAGGATCACTGTTGGCAGGTGGTGAGCAATTGTCCTGTGCATCACTCATTTGTATATTCTATTAATATCATTATTATTGTTGTTGTTATTTTTATTTTAAGTTTTATCTTATTCCAATTTTTAAACTGTCTTTATCTCAACCCACAAGTTTTCTCACTTTTACCCTTCTGATTCTCTCCTCCATCCCACTGTGGGGGAGTGAGAGAGCAGCTGTGTGGTGCTTAGTTGCTGGTCAGGGTTAAACCACAACAACATGTCATTCTCAGAACTTCTCTCAACAGTATTTTATTTACGTGACAGCACCATGTTAAAAACTGAGCTCATTTCTCTGTCCAGAATTGCACTGGACAAACTTTGGTTTTGCCCTAAAAAGTGGGAAGTTACAGGATTCAGACATTTAGAGTCCCCTATTTAAAAGGATATGCCAGACACCAGTCTGCTTCTTCTTGACACAACCCATGGGTTTGAATTTTCTTGCAGGTCCAAGGAGGAAACCAGCCAAAGTCGTCTAGCTGGGGCAGACACAGCCATCATGCCCATAGGGTACAAAGGAATGATGCCCTTCACCTCCTGCCCCCATGGAGCATGAGGTGAGGATGAGAACGGGAGCACGTGGCTGGCATGGAGTGTCACCTCCAGTTCCCTGGGGCTCCCCCAAGGGTGAAGGAAGGGCAAAGGGAACCTCTTGGTGTGGTGAAAGCGTGTGCAAGCTCCCAGTGCCGCAGCAGCCTACCATCCTTACATTAATTAATATTAAAGTATATAGACAGCATCAAAGGGAATTCTTTTCAGAGGAGAGTTTGCTTATGTAGTTTTAGCCAAGACTGCAAAGGAAACACAGCTTGTATGACTCTGCTCTGCATGTGCATTTGTTTGTCTGTCTCTTGCTCCTTGCAATGCGTCCAAGAACTGAAGATGCAGATTTTTCTGCAAAGAGAATTTGGCTTGCACGGTGAGGGAGAAGAGATAGGAAGAGACCTATCCTTCATATTTTCCATAGCAACTGAATAGCAGTAGGAATAGAAAGTAAAATAAAATGATGAGGGTAGATAAAAGCTTCAATAACTGAATGGAATCACAAAAGTTTTTTTAAAAAAATCGATTTAAGTGGAACATTAAATAAAAACTGTGTAATAAATGTATGGAGAAAATCAATAACTGTGAATGTGTTGTGTATCAATATTTGTCTAGCCTTAAAAGAAGAAACAGGATTAAGAAATAAAAAAGCCAACCTTAATTTTCACTGTTTTAAATAACTATTCAACCCGAAAATTAAACCTCAGTATCTGACTTTCCAATATGCTGAGTCCGTTCTTGGAGTAATGTTCTGAAATATATTGTGTGTATATGACGCTGTGTTCAAAGAGTACTGAAAATTTCTAAATCAAGAAATACATACTAAAACCTGTTCTGAAAAAGAAAAAAGGAACTGACAATACCTATACATTTTATAGCTACACTGTACTAGGAGGTACACACAAGACAGAATTCACAATTACTTTAATAAATATTAGTTTGAAGTAGAAACGAGCCAACATATATCCGAGGGACAATTATTGGAGCCTTTAAAATAGATATTATTTACAGTAGGTTTGTAAGTAGTGCATTACTCTGCACAATAGGTAGTAGCAGCCATGAAGGCAAGGAGCACTTGGAACCAAGTACCAAAAAAGAGCAGCCTTAGAAGCAGCCAACGGCTTCTTAGCAATCTGTGGAAATTGGTAAAGAGTCTAAAGCTCTACATGAATCCCTTAAACCAAATTCATAAAGTAGGGGCATACTAGTTCACATCTGTAGTTATTTTCTCTATGGAGGAATAAATGTAAAGAACACAACAGCTACAGACCTTGCAACCGTCAGGACTAGCTTTCAAAGATTTTTCCTCTGTATAGCTCCTGGGAATAAGCATAATGGGAAAGCTTTCTTGTGGGCCCCCTTCAGGTATTGG
>NW_010301800.1:0-10791 GCF_000700745.2 Antrostomus carolinensis
CAACCCCCACCATTCTGTGATTCTGTAATTACACTTACCTTACCAATAGTGTTTACTATTGTTATACCTGCAAAATGCTTTCTATTAGGACAAGCTTTCACATTTTCATAGCACCCTGAAGCATGTGCCATTGGGTCTGAAATTTCCCATGATTTATCCGTCTCCAAAGCACAACACTGAGTTAAACCCCCTCACTGAATCCAAAGTAAAACATTAACTCAATTGTAAAATTTTCCCCTTCTCCTGTTTTCTCCTGTGTCCTTTTTTCTCTCTCTCTCTCTTTTTTTTTTTTTAATAAGACTTTCTGAAGCTACAGGAGTCTAAAAATTGACATCTGAAAACTGAGTATAATTCTTTATGACTACAATGTTTTTGGATGAAGCTGGTAAAGTCACAGCCCTAAACATCGCATACATCAGCAAAAGGGTATTATCCTTTTAACGTACTGGTAAACAGTGCTCCTTCTGAAACAAAGCTGAGCTGGCATATGTATTCCCCTTACCAAGGCCAAGGCAAGGACATTGTATTGGATTCCAGAGAGATAAAAGAGACGAGGGCTCCAAACACTACAAGGGTCATCCATGGAGAGAACATGCGTTAAGGAGCTTTGCACCTAGCTGAAGGATTATAGAGCCCAAGAAGAAGAGACGGAGAGAAAACAGTCCCTACCCTACCACTTCAGTTTTAGTGCTTCTCAGCTTTTCTGGGCACTCCTCCTCTCTCATTCTCTAACTGAATAGGAAAAAGTGGGCTGACATGTCCTAAGGAGATCCCTGGCTTCTACAGGCTAGAAAATCCAGCATTTTTCAAAGTGAAAACAGCATTAGTTTAATTTTACCTATACCTTCATTACTCATTACTACATCTTATTCTACTTGAATAACTTCTACATGAGCATGAACTACATTCTAATCTAGTTTCAAGAGTAATCAGGTAGGGTCAGCAATGTTAAAAAAAGCCATGGCAGATGACTGCACACAGTTATTTCCCTCCTGCTTTTGCTTGAACCTCTTGCTGCTCCACTTCCTGCAGGACCACCAGAGGAATTCAGTGCTCACTTTAGAACTGTGTTACATTCTTAGACTTAATCTAAAATTGTGTTATTTCAAACACAAAAGAGCTTAAGTCACTAGATACAGCACAGATCTTCAGAATCTGAAGATTTAACTTCTTAAGGGCAGCTCATCAAATAAGACTGTTCACTTTTAGTCTGGGTCTCAATTACCAAACATCAAACTTTTAAACAGTGGTCCAAGAAATGTAGAATTCTAACCAGAGGAAGAAAATAATTATAATCAGAGCTTCTGTATCTCTGAAACATTCCTTTTTTCTGCTAGATTCTATTGAGCAGCAACGATTTCACATAAAAAAAAGAACTTCCTTCAGAAGAGTCCCTATGCTGCACTCAGAGGAAAAGGGTCTGTAGCAGAACTAAACAGAAATCAGGTACTAAAGTCAGAGAGCACTGTGTCATTTAACTCTGAAAACTGCCTAAGGATGACAGGCATGTTCCTTGAGAGAAGCAAGAAGCAGCTATCTTGCCATTTAGATTCATTCAAAATGCAATTCCTCAAATTGCTTTCTTCCTATACAAATTGTGCCTGAAGTCTGAAGATACCAAATTTTTTTTACAAAATGCTGCTTCCATCACAACTAAAATACCTCCACCATTTTAACTCCACCTCCACCATGTAGATTTTGAAAAACACAAACTGAAAAGTAACTGATCTCTGCCTTCTGAGGGGAAATATTATTTTGAATTTGCTAATGCAAGACTACCAGCATCATGAATGCCTAGGCTTCCGGGCTTCTATTTACTTTTCCATATGCAAACTTGAAGCACCAAGCAGTCCATTAAGTAAAGTGTGTATCTTGCTTAATTAACCTGTTTTGTAAGATAAGGGGCATGGTAGCAGCTGCTCCTATCAGTGACTCCCAAGAAGGGGGAACTAAGCTAGTTAGCAGTTAAGAAGTAAAATTACATACACTAACCACCATTAATAACGCACAACAATATATAAAAAGCAGGGGAAGGAACGGTGCAGAGGTCAGGTTACTTCTGTGTGGCAACATTTCCCACTCCTTCTCCACACATACTTCACTTCGCAAAACCTTTTAGATACAAATAAAATAGCCATGACCTTTTTTTCCTCCTCTGCATGATTAATTACTTAATGTACTATTAATTGGAAAATGTAGCTGAATTTCAAATGCTTTCATTTTCTCAGCATATCATGCTGTCTGGGAAGCACCGATTAAGCTGTTCATCAAAGGTGAGCAGGCAAGGTCATGTAGGCTTTACCTCTTCAGTTATTCATTACCTGTCCTAAATAGTAATTAACAACGGCAATATTTCCATAAATCAAAGTTTTTCTGATTACCTTCAGATGATGAGCAGTTGGGGGGAGGGGAGAGGAGGGAAGGAATCAGTGTATGGGTTTTTGCATGTATCTTTTTTTCTCCCTTTGTTCTAATGCATACCTGAATAATTCAATCGATACATTAGCTGTCATTTAAGATGCAGAATTTTATTGTGAGTCAACAGGAATTCCATGCAGAATAAAGAAGGGGTTATGGTTTCCTTTCTCCTTTCCCTATCCCCCCTTTACCCTAAAGGGGGATTTAATCTGTTTTTCCATTATATCTCCAAGATTGTTGTATTTATTCTATTTTTTCTTTTTATTACCTCATTATCAATTTTAAAGTGGAGATCACAGAGTACAGCCTTGAGGCCATATTCAGTGAGGCCGAGCTTCTTAATAGAGAAACTTATGCCTTCAGTATATGGGGGAAGGTTCTCACCTTGAGGCATCTCGGGCGGCAAATAGTGAGGCTCTTGAGCACTGACGTGTACCCAGTCAAAGTCATCGTACAAGTCTTGGTGGTAGTCACAGGGTCCAGGACCATCATCGAATGTACATCCCCCTAGGGAAGAAACTTGTTATTAGTTTGTTTAAAAGCAGAGCTCTTCCAAGAGTCAAGCAGAGGTGTTCCTCCTGGGCACACCACAGCTATGGAGCACCACTCACAGGCCCACCTGCACAAAGCTAAAACCTGCAAGTAGCTCATCCATCAGTGTTCCTCTCTCTTTTTAAAATGTCCCTGCTTCGCACAACCAATTTCTCCCAAGAACACCTTCTCTCAGAGCAGGAGATCACAGGCTGAGTCACTGAGCCCAAGTGAAACCTGGCCCAGTGTCTATGACAAAAAGCAACAGACTATCCAAAACAAGGAGGGAACAGAAAATAATGAACTAGGCTCAAAAAGCAGAGATGTAAATCAACAACTCCAATGCCCTGAAAGCATAAGTAGTCCAAACACCGGTGACTAGGATAAATAGTGTGCGCAAAACAAAAGCAGTCATACAAAATAATTAAAATTACTTAGAAATTAAATAATTGCTGCAGAATGAATTGGATAGGATAATCTTGTTTTACTAAATCAATCTAGCATAACAGAACACAAACTAAAGGCATTTTTTCAGGGTCACACAAACAATGGATATGAAAACACAACAAAAGTTGTGAGGAGAAGTGACAGGGAGAAAGAATAAAGGGAGGAATGTAAAAGATGATAAAAAAAACCCCCAAAATTCCTGTGTAGCACAGTAATGTCTCATTCAGTACGTTTTTTAGTGCATTCTTCACTGAAGGCAATTAAGTAGGGTGGGAAAAAGAGAGAAGAAAACACAATGATCATGGCAAGAGATCAAGGTTTGAAACAGAAGAAACAAAGGAATCAAAACAGCCTGGTTGAAGAAAAGTAGAGTGTAAACGCAAGAAAATACAGATGTCACGCATATAACTTTGTTGCATCTGTTACCTCCATTCATGGTACACAGTCCTTGAGTTTGTTCCTCCAGCTCAAAAATAAAAGGCAAGACAAGGAGAGAGAGAAAGAGAAAACACAGTGCATTCATCTTTATTTAGGCAATATTTCTTAATCCAGAAAATAAGTTATATAAAAAAAAATTCAAGAATTAAACTGCAAACAACTCCTGGAAATCAGAGGAGGTATTTCTTGCGTCCTCGCCTCTCTGGTCTCAGTAGTTAAGGCACATCAATCCAACTAACAACTGTAGTTACAACAAAAATTGCTCTTGTTAAGAAGACACCTCTAGAAAAAAACAAGAGCATTTGTGATTACTTCATTGTCTTACTTTTTGAATACAAAATATGGCACAGAACTGCAGGTCCCAAGAACAAACAAAAAAATCCTTATTATGCTAAATTCTAGTGTCACCGTACAATGAGTCACTGCCACTTCATCAACAGCAAACACCCTCCCATGCCTGTCAGGCTCTCACCAGCCCACACTACACCCTGGAGGAGAATGGGCTGGAGGTGGGAAAAGGTGAGAATGAGGACCATGAAGAACTACAGTTTGTGCTCATTTCTGCCCTCTGTACAAGACGTACATAGCCTTAAACAAGGACTGGCTAGAGAATAAGGAAAGAAGGACCGGGAATGTATGTCACCAAATTGAGGATAAAAATATTTTCTACCTACCTAAAATGGAGTATTAAATTGTCACATAACAGGCAGAGTTTGCAAAAATAGTGTTCATAATTGGGGAAGGGAAAGTCCTTTTTACCAAATTTAATCAGAAAATCTAGATTGCGTCTCAAACTTAGCTTATATTCCATCTTCAGTAAGAGACAACTCAAATAATCCCCACAGTTCTGCAGCAGTATTTGTCATTTTGAATAAATGACAAAACAGCCTAAGTTTTAGCTAATTCTTCTTTACCTAGGACCGCATGTTAACCAGTACCTTGGCTGTCAAGGCTAACACCAGGAGAGAAAGAAATCTCCATACTGTAGCAAAATCCCTGCTAAATCCTTGTACTATAAAACTTTAAAACTTCATTCAGCTCCACGTTAGCAAAACCTTCTCAAATGTTACCCTGTGACAACATAAGCACAACAACTACTCAACAATGCATGCTCAATACTAAGTTGATTACTACATCAGTGTCACTGTCACCGACTGCAAGGAGCAAGAGAAATATCTCTGTGTCAAAGAAACATCTATGCCTTTAAAAGTACAACTCCAATGCCCTATTACCAGAGAGACTTTTCTAATTAATATGTATCATGATAAAGCCAGAAAGCCTTAGAACATTAATCTTGGTCTTTGATTTAACTTATAATACATCGCTATGATCATTCTAGAGCAAAAATGTACATTTCCTTCAATATTTAATTGATAAGTGAGTAACAGTTTCCCTTAAAGGGAAGTTAGCACTGTCGTCTGTCCCAGCACCAAAATGACATATGGCTTTGAAGCACACGCCTGCAGGGCACCCATTACCCTTTTTAATGGCTTAAGTGCCCTCAGTATATAAATTTAAACTACCAATGAATTTTGTAGACTCATTTGGAAGATGAATGTCCTTAATTGCTCATCTTTGTGCTCACTATTAATTTTAGTTATCAGGATTCTGATTAGCAATAACAACATGCTTGTTAATAGACAGCAAGCCATCCAAACCTCCTTGTGTGTAGCACATCACTGCTGCACCCACAGAACAAACAAATGTCCATTTATTGCATGCACATGAACAAAGTTTATCAGGATGGATCATCAACCCACTACAAAATCCACCCTGTAACAACTGCCTAAACCAATGGCTGCCTCTCATGGATCACACCTCCTCCTCTTACCAGCAGACCATGACATTTCAAAGCAAGTAAAGTGAAAGCCAATGCTGTAGTGATTTATCTAGTACAACATGATGAGACAGACAAAGTATTTTAAACCCCCTGCAGACTACTCCTTATGACTTCAAGCATGAGCAAATTGGATCTCCCCATCTCTGTTTTAACAGTCAACTACCTGTGTGCTATTTCAGTAACTCTGGCTACTAAGAGATAAACCTAGTGTAACATGCTGAGTGGAAAACACAAGAAGAAGAGATAAAGGGTGGATGAAACCTGCAGTAATCTATTTTGTTTGCAGTCATTTGTTCAAAACTATATACATTGTAAATCAATCTTTAACCACTCAAACATAAAACCACATCTGACAGAAATAGACCATAGGTCAGGACTTGTTAGTATCCTAATTCACCTACTAGGCCACTCTCCGCAATAATGTGACAGCACTGTTCAGGAAAGAAGGTGGATGTGCTTGATGAATGTTTAGTACCTTCCAGTGAGGTTCAACAACTGAACTCAAATACATATTTGTATTTGCTGTCCAACATTTTGCCAAGAATCTGATAATGTCCTGGAAATGACAAGTTAGAAATCTCCAACTCAGCCATTTGTAACCTCTGCCACAACTCAATAAAAAGGTAAATCAGTACCAACCACTGTCCCATTATGTATCACCACCACATTCCTTTAGTTACAGCTGATGTATAACCTGCAATTCATCTTCAATACTACCCTACCTCTGGAATTTGTGCATACCTACCAACACACACGCCATGCCACAAACAGTGATTTGTGCACCTCTGCTCAGTCTCCTGTCCGGAAGTACACAGCGCTGACATTCAAATGCTCTTGGACCTTGCAGTACCTAACTCCATATTTACCTTAGATTTTTAATATCATGCTTCAGAAAAAGGTGGCAGAAGGGATCAAAGCAATACACCACCCTGGTCCAACCTAAATAGCCAGATGTGGGTTTGGGGACCAGCACATAAGGCAGCCAGCACCTACTCCCTTCAAACAATGCTGCCATCAGGATGTGGCCCAGAATGGCTGGCGGGGGACAAGTAGCACACTCTGCTGAGGAGCAGCACCAACCAGAGTCATGACTTGCCACACCTGCAGCGGTAGCAACGGCCACCAAGTAAGCCTCAACAATCAATTTATCAAGTAGTCCATCAGAAACAAGCACCTTAGCAACAACTGTAATCATAAGCTAGGAAGACGGAAGGAATCTTAAGTCTAGATGTTTTTTTTGCCAAACTGCTAACTGTATTTTGGGTCAATCCAATTCCTTCAGTTGCTGAGGAAGTATATAGGAAACACATTTCAGAGAAACCAAGTAAATCAACAATTCAATGTTGCCATTATCTTTTGCCATAAGCTTCACTAAGTTATTAACTTCAACTTAGACATACCTTAGAACTTTCACACAGTCCTCTTCAACATCCTTCTAGCTAGACTGATAAAAATATCCTCACTCCATGTCCATTTTAATTTATAAAAGATAAAGAATCTTAAATGTTCATGATAAAAAGAAGACATTAATATCCCACTCAGAAAAGAAATTGAAGCTCAACTAAACAGCAAGGCCATTAAGATTAACCTAAATTTAATCTTAAAATTAATCTTAAAATCCCCCAAATTAATCTAAATTTAATAAAGATCACAGTCAAGGTATACACATCACTTATAAAAAGCTATTTGAAGGTGCTTGAATTTAAAGACAAATTAACTTTTTTTTAAATGTTACCATGATATTTCCTTAGCAGCATCACACAGTACTGACACTGCTCTGTGATTTTGATTTCTCCTACATCCTTTCATACCAACCCAGGAAAGAAGAGTTGACCACCAGGTTAAAATACGAATAAGTAACAGACTAGGAGAAGCAACTCCCACTAATAAATGGATGTCCACTACAAACTTACAGTGGCCTCCCAGCTCATCAGCTCAGGACAGAAAGGAAAACATGTTCAGATTTGGAACTAATTACTTTTATCTATTCCAGTGTTCTCACTACACTTCCTAGATATCATGTCACTTTTACTATTTAGAATAGAAGCAGTCAGTTGCACACCAATATTACATGAAATTTAAGATTCCCATAACATTTATTATGAATGATATTATAGGGATACTATACTGGAGATCTACTGAATTCTAGATAAAGGAAACTGTTCCCATATATCACCTAGAATTCTATATATCAGTTTTCATATTTAATTAGACCTTAACAACTCCAGTGCCCTTTAAAATATACTCAGAAAAGCGATAATAAAAAAAAAACAATTCAGAACATTCAGAAAACTACTAAATTGTGATAAATTAAATACCTATTGATAAAACTAGGTGATGAAGCATAACACACATTTACTGGCCATGCTTTATACCATCTTTCTAAAACAACATGACCTTTAATATCAGGGGTAAGAGAAGGCAATAGCTGGTATTCACTTTTCTAAACCCTACAAGGAATGTAGGTCACACTTTGTCTTAGGTCACACTTTCTACAGAAGTAAAAATAAAGAAAAAAAAATTAGGTATGACAAATTATACGCAACAGCAGGAACAAGACACTTATTTTTAGTCTCCTATAGTAACAATATCTATCTGCTGGAACTCCCAAGCACATTCTCACCAAAACATGGCACTAAGTTTCAGAAACTAATAAGAAAAAACAATGAAAGAAAACTGCATCTTCTAGATTTGGGCGGAGGTGGAAATGAAAATACCCAATATGATATCCAGACCAAATTGATTTTAGAAGTGTTCTTTATTAGCTATTTCTATAATCTATCAGCATTACAAAGGTGTTTTTTTGTTTAAGTCATAGAACAGTACGTATAGAAGGACAGTCAAAAGAACGTATCTTTACAGTTTATTTCTGAGATCTGTTGTTGCATCCAACTACTTCCAGTGTTATGAAAAATACACAAGTAACATCTTAAATTTCACGTTCTTCAATTTTAAAGAGCTGGTTATAAGCCCAGCAATTTATCCACTAAGAACAAGCAGATCACCAAGACAAAAGAAAAAAATTCTAGCATGAAAGAAGAGTGGTACTACCGGCACACAACAAAATTTAGTCATCACAACTTTTCTCTTACACAGGCCTCCATTAACAGTAGTTTCTCTGGTACGAAGATGTCATGCCAGGAATAAAAGATTCTTTTTCTCATCCAGCTCAAATGACTAGTTGGAAAGATTTGCTCCTTTTATTCAACAGCATGTTTTTTTTTTTTATTATTATTTTTCCACCACCTGCTGTAAAAGCATAGTGACTAGCTCTAAATTTATCAAAGTAGATAGCTCCATGTTAAGAACCCAGTACAAAATTATGTTTAGCTGGGACTTCAGGTAGAAGTCCTGTGAAAATTTAATTTTTCTCCTCACATTGACTGGTGAATTCAAAGCCTAAAGAGTATAAAGGTATTATAGCAGGTCTCTTGTCAGTCATATATCCAGGAACAGGTTCTGCTTTTAAAATTGCTCACCCACCACATTAATTGATATGTTTCTATCACAGAATGCGTCAAAGCACAGGATGTTTCCATCTTCTAAAGGCACCACATTACTTCTGTTATGAACATTTTAAAACACATTGATTGCAGAGCATACAAATACCTATTAAGAATATACTATGAATTGCTGTTAATGCAGCTTGAGAATAAATTTTAATGACTTATGTTAAAATGCTTATGTATTACCTACTGAAGTATAACTCTGAAATAACCTTAATTAACCCATGGCAACTAAAAAGGCAGAATGTCAGAGGCACTATTTAATTTAAAAAACCACAAAAACCCAAAAACTGAAAACAGCAGCACTTGAAAACAACATCTTCACCTTCACTACAAGGAGAAGTCATACTAAATACTAACGATATTTACCTACTTTGCAGCAGTATCTTATTTTGTGGTACTAGAATTCACTACACAAAACATGACTGATTACAGTTAAAAGAAATAAAAGCCAAGTAAACTCAATTATCTACCAACGCCTTTCAAAATTTTTCTAGCCTTGTCTCCATTATCAGTATGTTTTAATCATCCTCTTGGCTTATTACCATGAACATGGAACTCCAGGTCTCATTCAAAAACACACTGGAGTGTAAACACCAACAGCTTAATAGGAAATATGGCTGTTTATTCCTAAATTAGAGTTACCTTATTTTCATTGTAGGGCTTTTGTTGGTGGCGTTAGAACAGTCAAATAATCATAGAATCATAGAATGTATTGGGTTGGAAGGGACCTTCAAAGGGCATCTAGTCCATCTGCCCTGCAGTGAGCAGGGACACCTTTACTAGAGCAGGTTGCTCAGAGCCCCATCAAGCCTGACCTTGAATATCTCCAGGGATGGGGCCTCCATTGCCTCTCTGGGCAACCTGTTCCAATGATCTACCACCCTCATATTGAAGAACTTTTCCTTAATATCTAACCTAAATCTACCCTTTTCTAGTATAAACCATTACCCCTTGGTCCTATTGCTACATGCCCTTGGGAACAGTTGTTCCCCAGCTTTCTTAGAGGCACATTTCAGGTACTGGAAGGCTGCTAGAAGGTCTCCCCGGAGCTTTCTCTTCTCCAGGCTGAAAAACCCCAACTCTCTCAGCCTATCTTCTAGCCCTTTGATCTTTTTTGTGGCCCTCCTCTGGACGTGCTCCAAGAGGTACACGTCCTTCTTGTGTTGAGAGCTCCAAAACTGGATGCAGCATTCCAGTTGAGGTCTCACCAGAGTAGAGCAGCAGAATCACCCCTCTCGATCTGCTGGACACACTGCTTTTGATGTAGCCCAGGATGCAGTTGGCCTCATGGGCTGCAGATGCACATTGGTGGCTCATGTCCAGCTTTTCATCCCCTACTACCCCCATATCCTTTTCCTCAGGACTGCTTTCCAGCACATCATCTCCTAGCCTGTACTGATAACGAGGACTGTCCTGTCCCAGGTGCAGGACCCTGGATTTGGCCTTGTTGAATCTCATGAGGTTCACCTAGACCCACTTCTCTAGCCTGTCCAGTCCATCTGGATGGCATTCCTTTCCTCTGGCACACTGACTGCTCCACCCAGCTTGCTATAATCAGCGATCTTGCTGAGGGAGCCCTCAATCCCACTGTCAGTATCATTAATGAAG
>NW_010301801.1:0-15436 GCF_000700745.2 Antrostomus carolinensis
CCCCCCCCTCCCCCCCCTCAGCCCCCTTCTTAAATATCTCGTCACAGAAGCACTGCCACCATCACTGATGGGCTCCGCATTGACCAGCAGTGGGTCTGTTTTGGAGCCAGCTGGCATTTGCTCTATTGGACATAGAGGAAGCTTCTGGTATCTTCTCACAGAAACCACCCCTGTAGCCCCCTGCAACCAAAACCTGGCCACACAAACCTAGTACACACCACCAGTGCACTGATGTAACCTGACTGCGTCATTTTATTTAAGACTTCTGTCCAGGACTGTTCAGTTAATCTTCAGATTTTCCAGATGCTTCCAGAAGTATGCCCAGAAATAATTTTTTTTTCCACCCATAGCTTGCTGATAAGTAAAGATTGGTGTGAGAACAGTCCTCTGCAGAAATCTCAGATTTTATTCACACTCAGTTGATGAGCAATTGCCTAGTTGATGGTCAATCTAGGAAGCTATTAAATGCAAGTGGAACTAAATAGTTTTAAACAGTCAGAGCTTTCCTTGAGCTGGTAGCTAGGAGTCAGAGGTTCAAGCAGCACCACTGAAACCAAGCCATACAGGGAGGAAATCAGTCACTAGGAATCTGGCTATTGGAAAACTATTTGAGCTAAGTACTGGCCAAATGGAGGCTAGGAACTACAGCTTTTCCTGTCTGATCCTACTGTGGTTGAGAATCCAGAGCATTTTCACACTTTGTATGTAAACAGGGCTGCATCAAAAATATATAACTCTTCTGTGATTTTCATATTCTAACTCCTTGTAAAATCTCCAATAAATCAAAGATAGTAACAGTGTTACTATTCTATTTAAGTATACCCTCTCAAACAGGAGACTATGAATGCATTTTTCTGTATAGTGTGACAGAGAAAGGTTTGGTTTAGTTTCCATAAAAATTTTTCAGACACTTTCGGTGCATTTCTCCATCCTGATCTTCTACATATGAAGCTAGAAAGGACTCCCTAGCTCTTGGTTAAATGCATTGTTGTCTTTGAATACTTTTCTGCATGCATGTCTACCAAAACACTGAACCATGCAGTCTGAAACTGTCTCTAAATCTTTTTGTTTCAGTTCTGCTCCTTCTGACCTATAAATGTTTTATAGTCCAGCACCTGGAGTAGACTATGGTCAAAGGCTGCATCTCATTTAAAAAAAATAAAATTAAAAAAACCCACAAAAAACCCCAAACCAACAAACCTGGCTAACAATACAAGTGAACAGTAGACTGCCATGAGTAGTGTGTAGGTTTGCCATAGTATGTAGGATAATTACTCAGCAAGGTAGAGATTGTGTGGGCTAAATGGGTGCATACTTGAACAGACATTCTTTGTTATTATTCTATCCTATAATTTATTTGATGTTTAGTGTAGAGATCTCAATTGAAGTTTTTGAGATTGACCTTCTGGTGTGATTTTGTAGCCTAATGTGCAACTTTTGAATTCTTTTGTGCTCAGGCATACAATTATTTTAAGAAAAAATAGTCCTGTCTTTACTGCATGCTTATTATAGATTCTTTTGTTCTGGTTTTATGAATTTCCTGTCTAAAATTCATTAATCATAAAAGCAGACCAACAACTACCAAAAAGCCATGATGTTAAATTAAGTTTACTGTAGTGAAGCCAAAAATAAAAAGACTGGTTGGTGGGAGTATAACATAAAAAAGATTTATGTGAAAATGGAAAAGACCTGTGAGCAAATCTTAAGAGACCATTGTGCATTTGATACTGCACTTGAGAGACATCCATTTCCCTCCCAGTAATTCTGGGAAGAGAAGAAATCCAAGCATCATATTTTCAGCAAGGTTTTATTTCAGATTATGATGAGCAGGGGTCATTGCTTGGTGAAATAGGAATAGTCAATCAAGAGCATATAGTAGAAAGCAGGTCTGAAGTGACCCTCAGCACCTGTGGCAATGTTTGCTGCCGAGTGGATGGCTGATCAGAGGGGAGCCATGAACGGGAAAGTGTAATGTTCCACACCAGAGGGGTTTTAAGAACTGGGATTTTGATCTGGTATGTCTGAAAATAAGGGCAATTTTGCAAATTTAGACCAGGCTGTCATTTCAAAGAACTTAATTTTAAAATGCAGATTCTTATACTTAGGCTCAAATCTAAATCTGAGCCATGCACGAGAGAAAAATTCAGGGGGATGGTGGTACATTTGCTGTGCAGGACACAAGGCAAGTCATGTGTTTGCCTTGTCCAGCCTGCCCATGGGCTCATTGACCTGAAAGTACTTCTTAATTCCTCCTCTGCTTGAGGCAACAACTAGGGGGAAAACCAAAATCAGCTGGTCAACCAAAATTGTCTGTGGTAGGTCTCTAGACCTGAGTGAGACCTTGGTTTTTGTCCAGCATGGCAGAGATTTTCTTGTGTCCTAGCTAGAGCTACAGCTGTCTTCTAATCAATAGCTATGAGGATCATGCGCGTCTTTTTTGAAAGCTATACATTCCCATGAGAATATCATCCTGGAAGACTTTCTGATTCAATATAGAGATTACAGTATTAAATATCCCAAGGAGGCAAATTATAATATATGGGATAGTGGAGAAGGTGTCCATGTGAAGAGTGAACAGAGTTACTTATTCAGGGTTGCGTGAAATCTGTGACAGATAAAACCAGAAAGGAAGAGGTGGTTATATTAGCACTGCTGAATCTTTGTAAAAGAACAGAGACGAAAAGAGAGACAAGCTAATTGTAAAAGGGAAGTGGTAAAGGATTAGTAACAAGCATCCTTCAGTATTTAATAAGTATTTAATTGGTTGCCCAGTGTGCTAGGATGAAATGGGTACAGGTAAATCTATAGAAGAGAGTCAGGTTTCTGCTAAACTGGCATACACAAGATGAGTTTTTTCTGTGATTAATTTAGATTATTTATATCTAGTGCAATTATCCTGTGTGTTGAGACTTTCATCTAATTATTTACTGAGCATCACAACATGCCTAGAGGCATGTATCAGGGTTCCTGTGTTACAGACGGGAGGAAATTGGGAACTCTTTCATCTTGACTTAGAGTCTAACCATGGGAACAACTAACCAATACGACAACGTTAAGGAGTTTATATGAAAACTTCTAAACAGTATTTGAAGAAAGATGAGTAATAATGTCCAGGAGGTCTGCAAGGACAATGTACAGTAGGCATATTCCCCAGACAGCCTGAAAATAATGGTGTAGTGTGTTTGAAACATATTCATCATACTTGCTAATGGATCTTCTGCATCTCCTGGAGACCTGTGCATTTCCTCCTCATTTATGCAATGATGGAACAGCAGCACAAGTCTCAGCTTCCACACTTCATGCTCCGCGAGTGTTTTCCAATCTACTGATGTGTCAAATTCTGCTTCTTTTCACTGCAGCTGTTTGACTTCACTCACGCTGACCATACAAACTCTTCTGGCTCTCCCAGGAACAGAGAGGCAGCAGGATTTTTTCCCTAGGGTTGGCATGGAAGTGCAGTGGAGATGAGCAGGGTTTAAATTGCTGCCACAGCCATTTTGCAGGGCTCGCAGTGTGCTTGCCCCACTGAGAATCCCCGTGGCTGCTTCCCTGCTACGCTGCCAGGAGTAAAACTACTGCCTAAAGCAGTCAGCTGCTGCAATCTTGCTGTCATGGCACAAATATTTGTACAGGACTCCTAATCTACTGTGAAAGTTAAGTATTCCAGTGATTTTGCTTATTCCACTCTCTTGTGGCATTTACTAGAAGGGATAAGTGTAACTGTTTGCATGCCTGTTTCTAGTTCTGAAATGAACCCTGGTTTCCAGTAGTCCCAGCGCCCTGTAGCAGCAAACTTCTACTGAAAAGGCTTGACCTGTGTGACAAGTATGTTTTAATCATATCCTTACCATGCAGTCTGTACCCATTTATTTGAATATAGTCATAAAAAATTAATGCAAACATAAAACAGGATATATATATATATATATATTTCCGTTTCACACTACGTGTTTTTGTCAGGCAGAGGAAGATTCTTACTCCTGGAAACTGAAATCTCTTATGCTTAACTAAGCCACCTCTGAAGCCTTCTTGACAGTGACCTCTTTCAGGCTTGTGCTGGAGACAGATTTCTTTCCATCTGTGGGAGTGACGCACTAGGTTGTTGTGGTTCCTTCATAGCAGAAGATTGTTAGCAAATTAATGGTGTATTCTTCATAATTCCTGATTTGGTTTTGAGGAGGGATCTTCTGCTATCTTGGGTTTTTTTGTGTCTAACAAGTATTTCCCTCTTCTCCCTTTGTTTCATCATGATTTTTCGCAGAGCTTCATTACCTCTTTCTGTCATTCTGTCTCTTCATCTCTTTCCAACACTTCCTTGTTTTCCTGCTTCTCTTTCTTCCATTTCTGAGCATTACTCATTTCTACACTTAACAAGTAGATTCTGGACCATATTAAACCTTTTTCTTTCATAGTTACAGTTACTAAAGAAAAACATTATTTAGAAGACTGTAGCTAATGATCTATGTTTCTATTCAAAAATCACAGTTTTCTTGGGATAATAATAAAACTGCTGATACATCTTGAAGTATAATTCATAAAATGAATCTCTTCAACAGTGGTAGTAGGATGATTCAATCAGGGAGCTGTTAGCCAGGAGACTTGACTTCAGTTTCTATGACCTTGAGCAAACCTAAGCCTCGCTGAAGCCTGACTTCCCTTCCCTCGCACCTTGTAATATCACTTGCCTTGTGCAAAATCACTGTGACATGACATGATTTGACAGTATACTTTGAGGTCAGATTACAAGGTTTTGCAAAAAGTTCAGAACTAATCTGGTTGTGTTTCTTTATTTATAAACCTAAAAAAGTAATACCGAAGTCTGTAGAGCACCTGTGATCTCTAAATAAACGCTAAGTATTTTTATGATCCCATTTCAAGAGGAATGCATATTTATAAGGTATTTTTTGTGTCACATCCCTGCAGTACTAAACAGCATTTTAAGATTTGCAGCATGCTGAAAATAATAGTTATAAATATATTTCTATGTTTTTCAAGATTGTTTGGCATTTATCAGGCATGGCTGGTTCAGGACATAGCTAATAATTTGATTATGATGGTAGTACTTCTATTCTCAAATAAATGAGGAAATTAAGCTACTTCCCCCAAATGGAACAGGGTTGATTTCTACTGCAACTGCTGGATCTAGAGTTTACAGGTTTACAGTCTTAGTCTCAGTAATCTAAACAATATTATCACTCTGGACACGGAAATGACTTTCAGATTTTACTTTAAAATGCTCTCGTTCTTTTCTAGAAGACTCTAAGTCTACGCAAGGAGATCTGGTGGAAAGGTCTGGTGAGGGAAGTGCCTCAGGTAGCACTGAGGGATTGTGAAGTGTTTATCTTGTAAAGTTTTGTGCCAAAGTCAGATGACTGCTAGTTGCATAAAAAGCTATCCTTTCAGTGTAACTATGACTACAGGAATTGGACCAGGGTCCCTGGGAATAAGCAAACACCTCATGTCAATTTAAGGTATTAGATGCACTGGAGTCGTTCTTCTTTAGTGCTAATATATGTCCTGTTTTTTTCATTCAGCCATTCCTGTCAACTAATTTTTTCAAACGTTGCATCGCTTTATAGGATTTTTTGTGTTTAAGGGTGTGCTTTCTAGCTACTAAGAAGAAAATTAACCCTATCCTAGCAAAAACCAGGACAAAGGGCTTTTAAAGTTTGTTTGTGATGTAGTGCAGGCAGCCAGAAATTAGCAGGGGTTTGGCTAAAGGCTTCAGTCTGTCTGGGAGAATAATAGTGTCTCACACTTTGTTCTTCCTGTGGGCTCCAGCAAAGGCAATGGTTCTCTTACTTACTGCAGCTGAAGGGTCAAGAAATGCTTTTCTGCTCTGCAAGGTGCTCCAACCCAAGGGCAGGAGACCTGGCCCTCTATTTTTTACACCTTTGCTATGTAGAGATTGGGGACACAGGGTTTCTGCTGCACTTTGGAGTTGCAAAGCCCAAAGGTTCCTCTGAAACTCTCCCATGCTGCATATTATTGCAAGGTTCAGCCATAACTTTTCACTTGACTTAAGCAAAGTCTATAAAACTGTCCTTTCCCGAATAAAGTGCCGTTCAGGAGGTAGTAATGTTCCATTCTAATATTGCTTGGTATATTGTAAGACCGTGTTAAAACCACTTGTGAATTGTACTCTGCCATAAGATCTCAAAATTTTATATGCATGTAGATGATTTGGTGTCTCCTGTTAATAGCTTTGGGAATTCTGAAGAGGTTATAGGGTTTCCCTTTTACAGATGTGGAAACAGAAAGATGACTTGCTTGGGAAAGAAATGTGAGAAATTTAAAAAGTCACACGTCTGAGACAGTCTCTCAGCTTGAAGCACAAAACTACTCTTTTTCCCCTCCACAAAATAATAGATTGCTTAAATCAAATGCGGTTTTACCAGTTCAAGGGAGAGTATGAGCTTGTGGAAGGTCCATCAGTACCATAAATATTATCAGTAGTCAAATATATGAAAGCTTATTTTTGAAAAAAAAACAGAATGGTTAATATTTCCAGAATGAAAGACTGAAATTTGGGAAATATTTTCAATGGTAAGATCATAATTAGCTTTAAGCAAGGACCAAATAGATTTTTAAACTTTTTTTGTGTTACTGTTTCGGAAGATTAAATAGATGAATACGCAGAATTTGATAAAATATTCAGTGATATCTCTTCTAAGACTAAGGATGTGACTTCTGAGTCAAATTTCTTAATAACTTTATAGAAAGCTAATCTGTGATGATAGCGAAATAAGTTTTAAAGCTTCTCTGAAGTGTTAGAGGCAATTTGAACTACATCTTGAAAAAGTTATACTCAGAAACAGAGAAGGGAACTGAATTTACATCTGGGACCTTAATTTTAGATACTCTGTTGGAAAACATTGGCCCTGTTTTTCTGCACAATTCATATAAGTCACTTTTTATTGTCACTTATCTGCTATAAACCAGTTACCATGAAAAACATGGCTGAGTTAAGATAAAGTCAGAAATGCTTATCAATACTCTGAAAATTTCTGAAAAAAATGTATCCTGACTTACAGATGAAAATAAAAAATTTGGAAAAGAGTTGATGGAGCCAAGATAAGGAGAACCAGATGAGATTAAGTGAAATATTTTGTTTAAATTGTGACCCTCTTAAATGTAGTGTTTTAAAAGTATGCAAAGGTTTACTTATAAAAATTATAAATACTCCTAATAAAAATTAATATTTGAATTGGGAAACTTCCCAAAATTAAAATGTGTATTGGAAAACATTACCTTTGCCACTTCAGCATTTTCTTAACAAAATTTATTTTTTTCTGAAAGTGCCCAGCATTTTAATAGCCAGTAAAGTGCCAGAATCTTATAAATTTTTATCTCTGATATATTTGGTAAATTCTTGACTTACATAATATTTATATGTAAAGTGAAGTGCCAGAATCTTATATATAAAGTAAAGTGCCAGTACTTTATATATAAAGTACTTTATATATAAAGTGCCAGAATCTTATAAATTTTTATCTCTGATAAATTTGGTAAATTCTTGACTTACATAATATTTATAACTCTGAGTTTATCTCAAAGCTATAATGTGTTCTACTTTACTTATGTATTTTTCTCTCCATGGGATTCTTTGATTTGTTAATAAGAGGATTATCCTTTCCCCCCACTTTTTTTTTTTTTTAAACTAAGATGCTAAGAGGCAAATTCATTAGGCTGATGCCTACAGTCTGCAGGTGACAGTGCTATATTTTATTTTTTTCCTGTATTCAGTGGTCCACAATTTAAGTAATTTCCAGTTATTTATCTTTTTTGAACATTTTGATAGTACAAAGGGGTTTTTTTGTGGTCGTTTGTTACTGTCTTTCTTGTCTGCTCTCTTGGAGAAACCACTGCAAGAAGACTGGAGAAACTACTGCAGCTTATCAGTGACTGAGGTTGGACACTTTGCTGTTCCTTAATACTACTCTGTCACCTGCCACTGCCTTTAAGCCATGTTCACAAATGCAAGCTAAATATCACCCAGGTGAAAACCAAAGAAAGGCTAAATCTCTAAGTGTTCATGCTAGCAAATACATTTATTTAAAAATTACCAAGTGATGTGGTGGCAGAACACAGGAGTCCCCCTTTCTGCCTTCTCTACAGGTCAGTCTATAAGTTTGAGCTGACAAAAGTATCTCCAGAGAACACTGTGGTTGTAAACTGGCAACGATATCTACTGTGGTTGGGGCTACAGGCTTTTACCAGAAATTTCAAAAAAAAGATGTATTCTTAAGGCTGTAGCCATTTCTAGTAGATCTTCGAAAGGTGAAGAATAACATAAGAATACATAATAAATTTTCAGTTCACTTTTTAATCTTGTAAGGATACGTTGATGGCTGCACAGTAAGATGTTAGTGTGCTTTTTACCTGAAGTGTTTGAGTTTCCAGCTTGTTTTTATTTCTTAAGAAATCACAAAATCAGGAGGAAACCTCCAATTTAGGCTTGCCCAGCTCTGCTGTAGTATATTATATGGTAATCAGGGATACTCCAGCTTGATGACCTTTCATCTAGGGCAGTTGTTTAAGAGTATACAGTGCTGCAATCTGGGCTTTCTTATGTTTTTATGTATTGATTTTCCAGACAGGGGAACTGCAATAATAACCTGGGGAGGTCTGGCTTCACTGTGACCTGGTTTGCTTTTATTCCTTATGGCTCTAGGCAAAGCAGTCAGTTCTGGCAGCGCTGGACTGCTGGAAACTGCATGTCTCTCCCGTCTTTGCTTGTGTGAAAGCTCTGAAAAAGCGTTTCCCTAGTGTAACTGTCTCTCCCTCCAGCTTTCCTTTTCCAGCTTATTTCCATTCTACTTCCCTTTTTACTTCTCCCATCCTTCCAGGTGCAGATCAGCCTGGAGGAGGCGTTTCCTGGCACCCTCACCCCCAGAGCAGCACCGTTCAGCTCAGCCTGGATGACTGGGCAGGCTTGCACAGCCACTGCAGCTAATGCCTGCAGCATAGGAATCTGAGGGAGTTGCATGTCACATGCAAAATTGCATATCAGATGCAATTTTGGTCGAGAATCACCTCAAAATGTTGCATTGCTTTCATAATGTATACTTTCTTTCCTTTGGACAAAGAAGTGTGCTGGCATTACTTTGTTCAAATCTTTATATAAATTAACTTCTTCCCTTCCTCAAGCTCTAGGGTGTGAATCCTGTTCACACTGAGGTACCATGGTGATGGGTGGCTTGCAAATACCGAAAACAAAAAGTGTGATAATGGTTGCTGTGATGTTCTTAATCCCCTCATGATCCTCTTTATATGAGACTAGTTCTGTGTGAAGAACCTGTGATCCAGAGTGAATGCTCTCCATGCCAAAGGAATGACAATATGGGGAGCAGTGGTGCCTCATGGGGTTGAGTTGGTGACTGATGTCAATACTCCAGGTTTCTAAAGCTGTGTCACCAGATGTCTTTGTAATCCTGGATATGTTTGTAGATGAGGTTCTCTCATGTGAATGAGGCTATTACTGACCATTTCAGAATACAGTATATTGTCAATATTTGTTCATCACATGTAATGGTGGATATTCAGTATTTATAGTCTTTCCATAAGGATTACCATTGGGAATAGCGGAGTCACAACCAATTGCCTCAGCTGCTACTTAGCAAAGCTATCTCAGTTACCATGGCTTGATTGAAATAATCTAGTCCTGCACTGGAAGTGTATTACCCTGTAAACACAATGCAGTTGATGTCTATTTGAAGAGACCTCACTCATTTCAAAAGTCTCAAGAGACAAAGTTATTTGTGTGGCTGAATCACTGAACAATAGAGAAGCTGTTTGTTATCTGAAGTAACAGGACAGCATGTGTTTCACTGCAGTGTGGCTGGCCACCTAGAGCCTTGAAAAAATATGTTCTTGTCTTCAGGGCAGCATAGACATCAACTTCATGCATGTCAATATCTGATGAGTCAAGTTGCAATCAAATGAGCCTTGCTAGGGAAGGGCGAGGAACATATTCAAAATTTTGGAAACTGCCATTTTATCTTTGCCTTTTTTACTCAGAGAACATCCACTGTGATTTCTTACAAGTTTTCTTGAGCTTTACAGTAAAGAAAGGTGCCCTGAGCTATTATCTCCCTCTCACCCAACCATCTTGAAATTTTAACCTTAGAAGTGAAAATAAAACAAAAAGTTAAAATACAGTTTGTATTTTAGCTTCTGTTCTCCTACCTATTAAAAAATTACCAAGTTTGTCACCTGAGATTTACTGAGTTAGCCACCAGAGGGAAGAACTATGGACCCTGTCTTTATTCTGGAAAAAATAAATTGTCAGTTTTTATTTTTATCATTTTAGAGAACACTTTGACTGCCAAACAAATATCCTGAAGAGTCAGTTCTACTGATGTAGTCCTAAATTTGTTGTATTTATGTTCAGATATGCCATGCCATCTGTCTTCATGATTGTAAGAAGCCTGTTATGTGTAACCCTTTGGGTAGTTTAAAGTTTGTATTTTTTTTTTTGTAGGAGTTACCACTGATGCCCACATTTTTAGCACCCTCACACTAGCAAAGAAGAAGAAATAGTAACCATTAGAGACATTTATACCCAACAGCTTGCAAACACTGTGGAAAATAGTCAGTCCTTCTACAAGATAAAGATGTGTGAAATGTTTTTCAAAGACCATATGTTTTCTAAAAGGCCAAGCAATTTCATCACTAGTGCTAGGTAAGGATGAGGGACTTCATCTGCTGCTGAGGAAAACAGCCTGGTCAAAAGAGGTAATAGTCAAGTATGCAGAGGGTTCCATGCTTTGGTTGGATCTGCAATTCCGGTATGCTGTCAGAGTAAAAGGTGTGTGGTAAAGGTGTTTCACAGCAGAGCCTGAACTGCTAATTCTTCTCTGGAAGCACAGAACTATGTTTTGTCCAGATTTGGCTGTCTGAGGTTGGAAGCAGAAGTTGGTTCCACAACACCAAACTGTGGATGGTTCTCTGGAAGAGCATCAGCTGGGACTATGATGCATTCATTAATGGAGAAATCTGTAACCATGTTGATGTCCTAGGCTCAGACTGGAGTAATTAACATCATTACTTGAACATGTTCACCTAGTGCTATTGTGAACCAATCAACTCTTCTCATGGTGTCATGCAGTAGTCTTGAACATCCATTTAGAAGCAATTGCAACATCAGGTAAAAAGGCAGAAAACTTAGAGACCTGATCCTGTTTACACTTTCCTTGATCTCAATCAAACCTACTGTGCTTAGTTTCCTACCTTGTCTTTTGCTTTAATTTATCAGTACTAGTGCTTGCTGAACATGGGAAGAGATGCCTTAGATGTGAGGTTTCTGATTTCTGATGATTTTTCACCTCAGAATTTCTTTTTCCTCACAGAAGTCATGTTTATAGTGGAAATTAAGAAGGATTTAAGGAAATCCCTTTATCTTTTGTCTTCTTGCCATGTTGAGAAATTATGACCAAAAGTGGAAAGACTGAACTTTTCTTCAGAAAATGCATGGAAAATTACATCACTCAATATAGATTATTTGAATATATGTTGGTTAAAACTGCTTAGTTGTGCTCTAGCTATTAGGTCATGGGGAAATTGTTACATTAGGATGGCTAATAATTGCTTCAATTAATGATATCCTATTTTGTTAGCATACTGTTGCATGTTTGTTGCAATTATCAAGGTAAAGGAGTGTTTGCCTTCTGTTGACATCTTTCTGTCAATACTTGGTCATGTTCTCAGGGGCAGTGGTTAGATTGGTTCATGAGTGATAATTAGTAGGTAAGACAGCATAGACAAATCTTTGAAATATTTTTACTTTTTAATTTATTTTTTTAATCTTTTCCATGGCTGTGAGCAGCATGGAAGAGCATCACAGGCAGTGTGTTGTTCCCAGTGCTGCTTTATGAGCTGACATAGAGATTGGTAACAAGCTTAATATTGTTAAAAAAAAAAAAAAAAAAGAAAGTAAATTAGGTGGATTTACTCATCAGGATATAAGTGAAAATACTGTACAAAACTTCTGCTATGTTTACTTGTGTCACCTGTCATCCCCTTCTCGGACTCTAAACCTTTTGTCTGTCACTAGAACTTGAGTGCTGAAAATAGTTTCTTAATTGTTCTATGCACTATGAGTATCTTCTTTAACAGATTATCAGATTATCAGATTATGTCCTTGTGACACATAATATAGCTAGAGATGAATGATATGCAATATAAATATGATAAGAAGTGTCACTAGAGCTCATCCTTGATTAAGAATTTATTTTACTCTCCTCTTAACAAGGATTGACTGGATCACAGGGCATTTCATTTAGGAGGCTGCATGTGAGAGCTTTGTTGATTTTTAATTTTCCTCCATTGATTTTCAGCATCCAGAGAGCACTTGTTCTCTAATGGCTTTCTGTGTTGGTGTTTGCTTGCAAATTGAAGTAAAAGATAAATGGCTTTCAGGGTAATACCTCTCCAAGGGCTTCCACTTGAGGGCTGGTGGCTGTTAGCAGAGCTGCAATGTGTTTAGAAAAGTTCTGTGCTCAAACAAAGCATTCCTGAGCCTCTAAGTGTGGTAAAATTGTTTTAAACCTGGTGTGACAACAATCTCTAGCTGATTTATAAATCTTCACAAGGAATAGCCCAATCTGTCCACATTTTTCTATGAAAGTGAAATGCTCTGCATTTTTCTTAATAGGCATTCAAATGTTTTCCTTGCAAATGTTTTTCCTCAGCAAACAATTGATTTTTCAGTAAAAGGGGAGAAGAGCTGCTGGTATTCAGTTAGTTACAAACAAGTATTTGTACTAAAATGCAGTGATCTTTTGCTTGTGTTAAGGTTGAAAGTTTTGGCCTGTCTATTGGAAAACTATATTTTAAAATGGCTGTAAATTCAATTTTCAAAATCTTTGCTTGCTTAGGAATATTAAGTTCATCTATAGTGTAAACTTGCTTTGTATTTGGATATTTCAAGCCTGCTTGTACACTGTTGCTGTGACATATCATTGCATTGTGTAACAGTGTTCTGTCTTATACTCACTGCTAATGAAAGGGTCCTGCTTAGCAGCCCTTACCCATTACCTTCTCAGACCAAGCTTCACTATTTAGAAAAGACATATGCTTACTTTAGGTTTGATTTAGAAAGCCCTGGAAAAAAGGCTCAGAGGCCCTTGGAGCTCCAGGGAAATGATCCCATGGATCATGAGCCTCATCTCCCACAGGTGCTGGGCAGCATCTCTTCCCATCAGCTCGTCTGGAAATATTCACTGTTCATTGCCTCAGAAAGTTGTATTTGTATGTCAGATAGCTTTATACAGCACGTACACACAGACTGCACTATGTGTTTTCATACATTTAAATTGTAAAATCGGGCTAATACAAATTTTTAAGAGTTCTCTTATTAAACATATACTGCTTATAAAGCGTCTGTGCATGTCTTGTCTTAATTGGTTTTCACCTTTTCAAGGGTCCTGTAAAATCAGTAAGAATTTAGCTTAAGGAACTTGTGATTCTTTTTTGTTATTCTCTCATGCCACATACTCTCATGTACGCTCATGCCACGTACCCTGTACTGTCATGCCACATACATCAAGCTTAATCAAGCAGGTTCAGCAAAGGTCTGGAGTAAGATATGCATTTGCGTGTCTGGATCAGTACTGAAACAGCTTAACAAATGACTCTATTAGCATATAGGTCTGAGAAGTTAAAGATTCAATCTGGAATGAAGAGGAGCTACAAGTCCTGGGCTCCTATCTCTGTTCTGCTGCTATATTATTTTGCATGTCCAAGAAGGTTATTAAGGACAGTCTCCAGCCTGCCATATCCAGCATCAGTTGGAGTTCCATCAAAACTTAAGAATGAGACTTGAATTTCTGGTTGGTTTCTGTGTTCTGCTTTGGCAGAAGTTTAAACTGTTCATGTTTGGCATTAAGTGTGTGGATGATGCCATTGACTTCAGTTCAGTGCATAAGGTTAAGCATTTGCACAATTGCATTTGGGAACTGGAGAATAAAATGAAATGCACAAAATTAGTCTTTACCAGAGGAGCAGGACAAGAACCACACCACATCTTAATTTATAAATGAGAAGAGTAGCTATTTTCCAAGCAAATTAAGTCACTGTTTTGTAGCAAAATTTAGTTTATCTGGAGCTTTCCCTTATCTATTTCTTTAAAGTCGTAAATCGCTGATGGCTGCGTGTGCCACAGGGTACAAAAAAATCTTTTGCTGGAGGCTTTGTTTCAGGCTTGTGGGGCTTTTCCGTCTCAGTAGCTCGTCTTAGTACATCAGATGTGCTTTTGTTTTGTTTCTTCAGCATAGCTTTCAGGGTGACCTCTGCTGAGATAAAAGGAATAAAACTACTGTGGTTTTTCCTGAAGCAACTTCTTCAGCAGTGATGGGCAATTCATTGCTCTGAAAGCAACTGCACACTCCAGAAAAGAACCCAAACCAAACCAGAGCAGACCTGGCAGAGCTCTTGCTTTTCTCTGCCCTTCCTGTATTGCTTGTGAATCAGGTCAATGTTAAATCTTCAAATATATTAGTTTATGTAATAACCATAGAAATGACTGAGCAAAGGTGTTGTCTTATTTTTTCTTGAGTAATATAAGGAGTATTGTCATGTGGTTACCTTCCTGGTTGGCTGTTCGGTGGGAGCTCTTCTGGAAGAGCTTTGGGCTGTTTCTTCACTGTGTGACTTAGTGTTGTTTAAACTCAAGCAAATCTAATGTGAAGGGCTTTAAAATGCTGCCAGTAGTGTGGGCTGGCTTTAGTGTTATGAGAAGCACCACCAAAACAGGGATGACTGGTTTTGGACCATGCAGAGGTGCCACAGCTGCTCTGTAATGAAAGGACATGTATATGCTGGCGATCCGTCCCAGGGCTTCATTTCCCAGTTGGTGAGTTTAAGTATGGTTTTAGGCCAGTACAGAGCTCCAGGAAAGGCTCTTTCTCCTCTCTCTCCCCTGCTAAAAAGGGGGAGCAGCAGGTTGGGCTCAAAGAAGCTCTTCTCACAAAATGAAAGATACATCCTCCAAATGACTGAAAGGCAAAGTTGCAGACCCAGGGTACTTTAAATGGACTGAGTCTTGGTGTTTCTTCTGTTTGGCTTTAAAATAAAGCCTGATGCAGCAGCCTTCCCGCAAGAGAGGCGGTGCTTGTCGCCTGGGATGGTGCAGATGAGGCTGACTGCTCTACTCCTGCTGTAGGAGCTTGGTAGGGATCCAGCAGTTTTTGGTGAGGGGGTAAGGTGGTGTGTGTTTAGCTTTGTGTAGCTGTGAATGGCTAAATTGAAAGTCAGGGAGTAGAGAAATGAAATCTCTATCTTTTGTGGAAATGGCAATAATAGTCTGTATTGTGAAGGTGACTCTTTGTTTACTTGCACTGCAACATTGCAACCGAAGGTAGGAGATTTTGTAAGCAATATTAGACCATTTCACAGTCCATAAATCAATCTATGTTCTTTGAAATGGGGAGGGGGG
>NW_010301802.1:0-44723 GCF_000700745.2 Antrostomus carolinensis
TGTTTAGCCTGAAGAAGAGAAGACTGAGAGGAGACCTTGTGAATGTTTATTAATATCTAAAGGGCAAGTGTCAAGAGGATGGGGCCAGACTCTTTTCAGTGGTGACCAGTGATAGGACAAGGGGCAATGGCCACAAGCAACAACACAGGAGGTTCTGCTTAAACATGAGGAAAAATTTCTATACTGTGAGGGTGACAGAGCACTGGAACAGGCTGCCCAGAGAGGCTGTGGAGTCTCCATCTCTGGAGACATTCAAAACTCTCCTGGATGCAGTCCTGTGTAACTTACTCTAGGTGAACCTACTTTGGCAGAGGGGCTGGACTAGATGCTCTCCAGAGGTCCCTTCCAACCCCTACCATTCTGTGATTCTGTGATTCTGTGAACAGGTTAAAGGTTTAGATTTCCAAAGAAGGGAATCCACACTGTACAAATGTAGCACTTCGTTCTTCTGAGTATTATTTACGCTGGCGAGATTGCCGAGGGCTGTAGCTGGCCTAGGTAAGCTTTTGCAAAAAGTAAGAAGAATATTCATAGTAAGGGCTAGGAAGCCATGCTTCTGTCTTCTGCAACACAGCTGTTGCCAAAAAGGAAGCAGGAAGGTTTCTAGCTCCCTTTCCATGTTAAGGAGTCCGTAGCAGATTATTTGATAATAGCTATTTTGATATGATAAATGCTTTCTGCCTGAAAAAGTGACACTTTTCCAAAATGTGTACAGCCATGTATTGTCATGGTAAGTTACTTTTTTCAAGTGACTGCTTGCTTTGTAAAAGGTCATTTAGCTGAAACTATAAAAAGGCAACTGAGTATATTTTAAACAAAGCAAATTCTATGTTCTATTAAGTTTTATTAGTTTCTTTGAAATGCAGATTTGTATTAGCTGAGCATGAAATAAAAGGTCATGATGGCTGTACATGAGAGATAAGTAGGAGCATTCACATATTCATGCTTCACCTCCCTTTTTGGGGGGTGGCTTTTGTATTTACATTACTATGGACGCTGTCTAAGGGGTGAGACTGTCACCTGCATTTTTAGGCACAGTGAGAGAAGCATGTTAAAAGATGACTTTACTCCTGCTAATTTCTTTTTAGCTTTGCATTTCAGGCAACCAGCCTGGAAAGTATCTCTTTTCAAAGTAGATGCTTTCAAGAGAGAAAATATGAGATTTTACAGGACATTGCATCATTTACAACACTTTTGGCTTCCGATTTTGGAAACAGCTGTACCTGAGTTCCTGTTAACTCTTCAGCTCAGCCCACTTCCTGCAAATACTTTACACATGAGGGCATTCTAAAGTTTTAGGTAATATGCATCAAATAAACATACACATATATGTTGATAGGATCTGAGCACAAAGCATCCTTTGATGCCTGCAACTGCATCAAATTAATTTATGATTTGTACACCCAATCAGAATACACATTACAGCAGTGACATTTTACACCCACTTGGCTTAAGAGTAACTGAACACACAATACTCAGTGCAATGAGGAGTGAAAGCCCTAATTTTAACTTAATTCAGAAGGATTTTACATCCAAACAATCAATTTCCCAGCCTATGCAATTAATTTTGTTCTCGCACATTAGCAGAACAGAGTAGCACAGGAATGAGTAAGTCCACAAATCTATTTGCCCTTGAATTTAAACAAATAACCCCTGAAATCTTGTCTTTCAAGTTGCATTGATTATAATTATTGAGAAAACCTTAAAAGTGAAGATGCTGATTCTTTGATTTTCTTACATCCAAAAATCACACTATGTAAATATTCACTTCCTGTTCCATTTTTTTCCTGGAGAAAAATCCTGGGGAAAAATAAAATTCTTAAATAAATCATTATAAAATTTTCCTGACCCATTTAGCAGCTTATTATAATAGCCATATTAGCATGCTTCTAAATGGAAGTCCATGAAAGCAGGAACTGTAAACTTTATGCCTTCCATTCAGCTGCTCTCCCTTTTTCTTCCATTAAAACTGCTTTTAGAGAAGGGAATAAGCAATACCACACAAAACTTTTTAACTATGTTCCAACACAATATTCTCCTGAAAACATATCTGATCCTAATTTTTAAAAATACCCCAGAAGTCTACCTTATATCCATGACACTGCTTTATAACCTTTATATCTTAGGAACCCAAATCAGATCCACTTACTGCTCCAAGTACAAAATTTTACTTAATTTCCTGGGGCAGAGAGACAGTCTATAAAGCAGAGGATGCATCTAAACAGCAACTGAAACAACTAAAAATAATTTTGCTCTTGGGCTTATACAAGGTATGGTTTTCTGGCAGCAAAAGTAGGCAAGGGTCTAGCCTCCTCCACCCTCCCTCCCCATGTTTACCTAATGAGCTCACATGCCAAGACACTGCCATGAGATGCTGTTTTGGTCATGCAACAACTCCTCTCACCCTGTACAAGAATTTTAGCTCACTTTTGCTTAAGGGATATCAGAGACCTAGCGGCAACTCCTATAACAAAACGTCTTATTCCATTAAAACTTTTGTTTTAAAAGCTTATTTCTCTGGGGAACTATCATTTCTTAGCTATTATTTCTTTTATGCTTCATCATAGCTTTACAGTAAAGGAAAAGGTATTTTAAACAACATAAAAAAATAAAACCCCAGCAAACACACACCACCGCTCTGCCTCTTTTGCAACCAGAAATGAGAAAGCTGCATATTAGCTGGGAATTTTTTACAATTTCTTAGCTACAACTGAGCATTGATATCGGATGTAGCTTGTATAAGTGCTGAAATGGACCTACACAGTATGAAAGTACAGCTTTTCTTCCATAAAATAATCTGACATCCACCTTTAAAACAGTGAATTGTGGCGTTAGACATGTAAGATACTTTTCTGAGGTTAGGCTCAAGAACATGTCAAACTATGACTGAATCTCAGTGAGTCCAAATGTACTTTCCAAATTATCTGGGAATAGGGACAAAGAGCTTTGGCTACTCACAGAAAAAGCCTTTGTAGCAGGAAAGACGTGAAGCAATGTGGGGCAAACTTGCTATGAGGCTGCCCAGGGAGGAGGAAAGTTCATTAAAGGTTTAAGGGTGGATAAGTGAGACAGGCAAGAGCATGTGTAAATATGAGAGAGATGTGCATGTTCATTTAAAGACTGAGTTTTTGGGAGGGGAGCAAGCTGGAACATCTACTATCTTTTCAAAATATAATTTCAAGATCTATAAACAAAATAATCTGCTTAAGGCTTTTTTGTCATTCAGCTCTGAAGAGATCAGAAGTCTCATATCTGCACACTTATTTCAGATTGCTGAAACAGTAAAATTTAATGAAAATGTGTTACTAAAAATGCATCACAGGGCAAACTATCAAATTAAGAATGTATTTTACTTATTTCACTTATAGCTTATTTAGACTAAACTGTCTACCAGGAGCTTTGTGTGAGATAAGCATAATTTAGGAGCTTGAAGTTTTATTTGTAATGACTTGCATGCAGAATGATATTCCTCTATTGAAAACAGGAAATATGATGAGCATGAATGAATACATTGCTACCAGTATGGGAATAAAAAGCCATTTTACTTTTGCTGGAATGTGTGTCTAATAGGTTCAAATAATGATTATGTTATTTTTCCAGTATCACATGTGCTTCTTTAAGTACTCCCCTTTCTCTTGTTTCACCATTTATGCATGGAGCACTGTCAGTATCCTTGCATCTCATATCTGTGAAAAAACTCTCCACCCTCTCCCAAGCAGACTCCTCATTACTGTTATCCTGAAGCTTTAACTGACGGCTCACTGTTATTCAATATCTGAATATTCTGAAAGACCAATATTCTGTCAGTTCCAGAAATGCCTTGCTCAAACATCTGACATTTCATGTGTTACTTGACCAAAGCCACATTGGCAGAAACGTCTGACTGTCTTTGACTATGAACAGTCATTAGTTTGACTGAGAAAACAATTAGCTCATTTTGCCACAGGAAATATGCATTTGACCATTTCCTCCCATTGGACCCACCTTTGTTTCCTGATGAAAAAGTCACACAGTCTTTGCATGAACATTGGCATGTTCCATCCTCAATGGGTCTAAAACAAGTTGGACAAGTCAATGAGTGAAGTACCTCATGTTTGGTCCACATGCATCTCAAAGCACCAAAAAACAAAGCTTTGTCAAATCATATGTCAAAAAAATGTGCTAGAAATGCCCAAGACTAGGAAAGCAATGAGGCAACATTCTCTAGTTGAAGTCCAGTACCAGACATGCTGAGCTGAAGCAGTACAGTGTTATGAAATTCATCCAAATTTGTATGTATATGAGAAGCTGACAGCTTTTTATCATGGTGCTATGAAAGAGTATGATGGAATTATTTGAAATGAATACTTGAGGTTCCAGTGAAGATGCTGTGTAGTGAACCTCTGTAATAGCTTATGTCACTATGGATTGTTAAAGATAATAATTAAAGATGCAACTTCACTGCATAATATCCCTCACCATAATTTATGGGAGCAGTGACTTTTGAGGATGCAAAAGATTCCAGCAGACTCCACTCTGTTTTTCCCCTGAAGGGTCAAATTCACAGCACAGCACTGAAGTTTGCTGTAGTTCCAGGTCCCCAGGTCCTGTGGCAACCCACCTGACTGGAGGCAGCAGAGGAGCATTACTTACTTTCAAACATAAATATATTGCACATGTCATTCCAACTGAAGGAAAGAATAATAGCTGATAAAAAAAACATTCCAATCCTTTGCAAGGCATGAGTGTGTACAGCCTACTGCAACCTACAATGTCTTCAAGCAGCCATTGCGAAGCACAGCCAAGTCTGGAACTTGCCAAGATGAGTCAGTCATTGTTTCTAGCTAAACTTTGACATGATCTGAGCCTATAGAGCTGCTATTCAGTGAATTACTGCTAATGGCATTTTTTACCAGCATTAACAGTAATTTACCCACTGTTAATCAGAGCAGCCGGTTACAGTACTTCTCAATCATTCTCAGTCCTCACTTTGCCAGTTGACTAAAGTATTTTATGCCACCATTAGTCACAAAGCCTCAGCAAACAGCCAGTAAATTTAGACAGAGTCTGGGATCCTGAAAAGTTACACCCTGCTTGTGTCTAATTTATCGTCACTGTTAATGTTTGTGCAGAGACTTGGGCTTTCCCATTGATCAAGATTTGAAATACATAGTCATAAAATGTTCTCCAGGAGTGGGCCACCAGATTAGTAGTAGAAAATCATTTTCTGCTTAGTGGAGACATTAGTGATACATTCATTACAAGAGAAAGTATATCTTCCCATCTACAAGGCTGGTACATTTTGCTTGGGTCATTTAACTCGTTACCTATAGAACTTACTGAAATTCTCATTCGTCTCTGTATTCAGTGAACTGCAGGACATATTCCACGTACAGAGGTGTAGGAAGCATGTTCAGGGAGTTTGAATAGGCTGCCACTGAGAGAGGTGTCTGGTTCTTCCCTTCCCTGGTGGAAGATCCAGTCCTCTACCTTGAACAGAAATAGTAAGAATGCTGTGTGTGTCAAGCTGTAATATCAGTGATAATCAGTCTATCATAAAAAACAGGAGAGTAGGGAGAGTAACACTGAAAAGTAAAATAATTTCAAGTTAGAGACTCTTTATGTTGTCAGAAAGAGCAGCCTAGCTGGTGATGCATTTGTATCAGGGATGCCCAAAAAGAGGGACAAAGAGGACGAGGGTGCCTTTATTAACACACCGACCAATTCACTATTAATTCATGCCAGAAGTGGAGTCTGTGCTCCCTCCACAAAGTTCATGTAACAAAAGTGTTTTAGAAGTTAAATGTTTTCTGGAAATCATTTTAAGATGGCCACTCTGCTTAATCAGCATGAAGTTCAGTTCTGCATCAGATTACTAAAGCATACCATTACCCTCCAAGGGCTTAAAATTCCTGCAGTTTCATATCAGTCATTTTACCATGAGCATTGCAATTCCCATAACATGATCCAGGTCTTGGAAATAAGGGTAGGAACAGTTAAAGTAACAACATTAGCTTGTCTGACATCGGCTACACTGATAAAATATGTATTTCCAGATGTTTGGCTTCAGAGCATTATTCAAACTGATGTATTGCAAAGATTTGTCTTTATCCAGCCTGTATGATATAACCTGGTCAGACATAACAAAAAATGAAAGATTTCTTTTTAATTAAAATGGAAGATTGTTGAAACCCACAAGTAGCAGTCTGCCCAAATTTGATGATTCACCAAAGCCCTGTTTGGACAGAGGAACAGTAATTTCTTCTCGCAGGTATTTTTTTTTTTTCTTTAAAGAGAAAAGTTTTTTGTTCAAATTGGAATCAAAACAAAACATGTATTTCCTTGTAAAAATTGAATTATTCTCTGCTTGTGTCTAAACATATAAATCCCTAGTCTTTCTGTAGGCAGCTAAGAATTAAGAGTGTTTCAATACCTGTGATGTGTGAGGATAAGTGCAAGTACAGGTTTGTGAGGAGATGTCATAGTTTTGATTAGATCAGTGAACCAGGCTGAGCAACACAAACACATTTTGAGCACACACTTCTTTCCACAGATACGGAACACAAGTCTGTCTAAGACTCTAACTAATAAACTAATAAACAGTTGCTGTTCTGAAAAAAAAAAAAAAAAGCTATTTCCTTGCAGCCCTGTGTGCTTCCATTAAATATTTGTGATTGCCTTTGGTAAGAAGAAAGGCTGTAATTGCTCTTGTGCATATCTGGGATTGGATCCTGGATAATTTCCCAATTAGATACAGATAGGGAGGGCTCTGTTCTGAATTTGGATGCTCTGGCATTGTAGTATATCCTTTCAAGTGCTTAAATATGAATTTATGGAGCTCACAGTGGTACTAGATGTACCACTTCAGGTTTACAGAAGTATTATGTAGAGCTGGCTTGGCCTCTTGGCTTGACCCTGTCAGTGTCTGTCCCATCTCCTGATGTCATGAGACCAGACACGTCACCATGGTTTGGGGGGTCCCTGGCCCACTGGCTAGGCTGGGAAATGAGGTGGGCCAGGGACCTCCCAAACCATGGTGAGGTGTCTGGTTAAAGTGTCCCACTACCCCAGTTAGTAAATTCATAGAAATTCCCAGGGAAGGAATGTTTTGCTGTCAGCCAAAATTTCTTTTAATTCAAGACAAGTTCAGGTAAAATGGTGGGGGAGAGAGTGGAAAGAATGGATTTACTTAAACAAAATTGACAACACAGCTGCCAATGTTTATAAAAGACATAGGTCAAGAAATGAAAAAAAAAGAACATGCATACTCTATTTAATTTAATCCAAGAGATTTCTCTCACCCTTCTGCTGGCTGATTTGCTGTTGACATTCCTAAGGCTACCTGCTCAGAGATTTTGTCTCTCTGCATTTTTTCTGTCTCAGGTTGCATCCGCCACAGAGAAAAGTACTTCCTGATAGGAGGTATTTGCTTTCATAGCTAATCCTCCTTTCAGGTTCCGCTGATTTAATCTTCTTCTCCAGAATACATGTCCTTCTTTCTTTTGCAAAAGGTATATCCTTGAGGCTCCCTTCTTAATTAAAATAAACAGTGTTATAGTCACTCTGCTAAACCAGCTGTCATCTTCTTTCCTTGGTTGTAGTTAACCATTGGGTAACACTGTTGTCAATGCTATTGTGGTGGTTTAAACTACAGGTAGACCATGTGGTCCTGCACTCACACCCCCCACCCAGTGACATGGGAAGGGAATCACAAAAAAGGGGGCATATATTAGGATGAGGACAGGGACGGTTCACTCACCAGTTATGGTCACGGGCAAAATAGACTCAACCTGGGGAAGAAAAATCAATTTAATTCGTTGCCATTCATCCGTAGCACAGTGAGACATAACAACCACATCTTACAACACCTTCCCCCACCCCTCCCTTCTTCCCCAGGCTCAAATCACTTTGCTCCCGAGTTCTCTACCTTCTCCCCAGCCCCAGCGACACAGGGGACAAGGAATGGGGGTTCAGTCAGTTCACCATTGCTGCTCTTCCTGGCATGAAAGCCCAGGAACAAAGTATTCCAATGTGAGCTTCCCATGGAGTTACAGACCTCTTCAGGTTCACTTCCCAGCTCCAACATGGGGACGTCCATGGGCTGCAGATGGTCCTTCAGTCCAGTGCACCTCCTCACCCCCGGCTCTGGGAGTCCACCCTCACCCTGGTATTGAGTGACTCTGGGATCTCAATTCCAGTCACACTTGCCATCAGGCTCAGCTTTCTGCTCCAGCGTGGAGTCCTCCATAGCCTACAACACGTGTGTATCTGCTCCGCCGTTGAACCTCCATGGGCTGCAGGGACCTCCTTTGCCTTCTCCTCCATGCAGTTGAACTGGGTGTCTGAGGTTCTCTGTCCTCCCCCTCTTCCTCCTTCCTCCTGGCAACGAAGCTCTTTCTTTGTTTAAGCCGATGGTCATCTTTTGTTCAGGTCAATGGCCTCTTCTCTCCACCTTCTTCTTTTTTAAGACAGTCCTTCCCCTCATAAATATGGATTCACAGCAGTGTTTCTTTTTTGCTAATTGGCTCAGCCTGGGCTGGGGTGGGGGGTAGTACATCTGGGAGCCAGGGGACATCTTGCGAAGCTTATCACAAGGTGGCCCCTTCCCCCACTACCAAAAATGTCTCCCTGACACATACAAACCCAACACAGCTACTAATGACCAAACCAGAAGTTTCAGATGAAATATAGAAGGACCTACCAGATAAGTAGCCGGAACAGTGAAAAATGCAAACTGCAGAAGGTGGTAACTGGTATTGAAAGGAAATATTAACATTTTTCATCAAGTGGATTTTTAATTTGCCGTTGCAACAGATAGGAAAAAATATGTCTTTAAATATCAGGAAAACATTTGCCCCATGAAGGAAAGCAATATAAAACCCTATAATTAGAAGATACTGCATATATCAGGGTTTGAAAACAGTCTGTGAGTTGGTGCTGTCTCCACATTTTACAGCTTATGCAGCTTTGGTCATCCCTGTCACTAAAAGGTAGAACCTTGGTTCTGATAGGATACTGAAGTGATTGCTGATGTGAAAGTTTTCTATGTGATGTTAAAATGAGACCTAAAAAAAAAAAAGATTTTTTTTTTTCTAAAAAGAGGAATATTTTAACAGATACTTCTTATGTAAACTTTTTTCCAGCTAGCTACTGTTATGACTAGTCTAGAGAAGAAATGTATAAGGTGATATTAAACTGTCATCTAAAATAAATGGGAAGATATGGGTTGGATGCAGGAGCTGAAAAGAAAAAAAAAAAAATGATTGGAAAAGGAAACATTTACAAACTAACACTTAAAACCAGAATACATAATTCACTTCTGTTAACCCCATGACAGATATCACTCAAGAAAAGCACTTTGCAGAAAGCTAAAAAGGATTAGACACAGATAGGTGAACAAGATGAATAACATTCAGTTACACTTGTTAAGATCAAATTTATAAGGAAATCAAGCCATATATAGGCAAATAGATCCCTGAAGTGAAGAAGAAACTTCCCCTTTATCATATCACAGTGCAATAGTTCATTGCAGGTGGTTTTCACGTTGGCTTAAAGCCCTTGCCCTGGGCTGCTGGCAGGCACAGAATATTGATCAGGAATGGTTGGTTGCTGAGGGCAGGATGCAGCTGACCTGTTCACATAGCTTTCTCGCCTTTTTCCTTGCATGAACCTTTTTCCTTTTTTAATCCTCCCACAGTTTCCATTTTACATCCCCACTTGTTTTGTTTTTTTTTCTGTTTTCTATTTCTCCTCCTACACTTCCCCCTTCAACCTATTTCTCCCAGTCTCCCTCCAGGCAGTCTGACCTGTCTCAGCAATTCTTGTCCCTACATCCTTCTCATGCTGTATATTTGTCTCACTCAACACAGAGTAGGGGTTTTTTTTTTGTTGTTGTTGTTTTTGTTGAGACATTTTATGTACACTCAGTAGGACAAGAAGAAACAGTCTCAAGTTGTGCCAACACCAAAAGGGTTGTCAAGCACTGGAACAGGCTGTCCAGGGAAATGGTATTTAAAAGACATGTAGGTGTGGTGCTTAGGAACATGGTTTAGAGATGGACTTGGCAATATTAGGTTTATGGTTGGACTCGATGATCTTAAAGGTTTTTTCCAGCCACAACAATTCTATGAGTCTATACATGCAGGAACAACTGAGTAACATGTCCAAGCAAACATATTGCAGATAGATGTCATGAACACCCTGAAGCAATGAACCACTAGACTTCCTCTCACTGTTGGACTTCTGCTCTTAGAGAAACTTAGCATGTTATGACTCCTCCATTTTCAGTTCATGTGAATCAAATGGATCATCAGCTGGCAGCATCCCCAAAGAAAATTACATAAAACTCCTCAGATGATAACTTCATTCCCCGTTTCCTGGTGTTTAATGGGTGACTTAGCTGATCATCAAAAGACAAACTGTTTTGTCTTTTTGTGAGTTGCCACTTACTGGCCCAATTGTGTTTCAGAGGTATGTAGCCTTTTTCAAACAGCAGCTCCCTTAATATTCATTTCCTTTCCTTGATGTTCAGCTTGAAAGCAAAATCACAATTTTATTGTCATTTCCTCCCCAAAGGCAAAGCCTATGGAGATCCTCCAGAAGAGAGAGACTGTTGAGATAATAGCCTTCTCATTTATTGATGGCTTAGTTCATACCATGACTTTAGCAACTTGCAGTGCATAGGAGATGTAGGTGTTAGAGATGAGAAGCTCCTCACTGCATTATCAACTCACTTTCACATAGCGTGTGTGTGTACAGTGTCCGTGGGTCTCTGAGAGAGACAGACTCCCACCTTCAGACCAATAGAACTGTATGGCTCTGTCCATGGAGATTTATCTTAACTCACAATGTTGTGGAGAGATCGGTCCCAATTCCCGGCTGCAGCTGAACTGTGGTGGGAGGGTGGGCACTGCTGGCTGGCTGTCACCCCTGCCATCCCTTTGCACGGGAGAGTGCAATGGCTCAGAGTGCACCGCTGCTCAAGCGCTGTCCCCAGACAATTTCTTTCACCTTTTGGTTCTCACACAACTGACAGGTATGAACGTGGCTGGCATAATGAGAGGGTTTGAAAAGACCACCAGAAACGTAGAGTGAACTATTTAAGGGAACACAGAAACCTTATTACAGGAATCAACCAGTAATCATTCTTTTGATGTCATGGAGGGGCAAGGTGAGTGGGTGCGTTTGCCCACAGGTTATTTTTTTTTTTTTTCCCAACTTAAAAAGAAGTGGAAGGAAAGGAAAGATACAGACAAAATAAATTCTCTCTGACTTCAAAGCAGAAATGTTTCTCCTTTGGAAATTCATGCAATTACCAGATACAGATACTTTTAAAGTATAGTAATGCCGAGATGTGTGGATAGCATCATATACAGCACATTCCACGCTGTGCACACCAGCAAACACACCTAAACAGCAACTGGAGACATGCTGCCACTTTACTGTTTTGTTTCAATGAGACAATTTACAAGAAGCGGGTTTCTTCATCCAGAAGATCCAAGACCTCAGATTATCTGCATAGATTCATTTTGTACAGACTTGACAGGTTTTTAGAGATTAAATTAAATCCAGGCAGTTTCCAAACAGGTAGGAAGGTAGATTCCTCAACCGTAGAAGTCACAATCTAAGGGTGGACAGAAGGACAAAAAGCTAGGGACGAGAACTAGGAGACATATATCTCAGAGTAAATTCAAAAGGTGAATTAAGGAATTGCTTTTAACCCAATCATTTCCCAAACATCTAAAAGTGATGTTCATTGTTTGGGCAGCTTTTTTGCCTGCTTCTCCTCTCCTTTTTTCCTTGGTTTTTTTTGGCATTTGATTTCTTTTCTTTATCTGCTGTATAGCTAATCCAGTGTGTATATAAGTGTAGGTGCTTAAGGCAATTGCTCAGCCTTGAAAGGAATTCCTACCTGCAATCGGTGACTGCCTAAGAAGGATTTTTCTCCTGCTCAATAATTGTTGTTCACCTATGACCCCTTTTTGGTAAACTCATAGCTGTCTCATTATTACTTAAAAAAAAAAAAGGTGCTTGGAATAAGAATGTGTTCCATTAAGCAGGCAAGTCTAAGCAACTGTCTAACACCAGTGCCCATGAAGTTCATCAGAGGAATGCCAATTGATTTTCTTTAAATAGACCAGATGAAGGGTAGAGCATTAGGCTTGTCTAAACAATATGCAAGTCAGCATGGGGCTATGCATTTTCAAGTAGAGCAAAAATGGATTCATTCCAACAGCACAATATAGTGCTGAGAATAGCCTATGTGTAGGAATTTAGGCATAAACTTTTAAAGGTATATTTTCCATTGGCTTAAAGAGAAAATGTTCCTGTTCTTTATGAGCAGATACTTATACTTTTAAAAACATGGCATTAGCACCTAAATACAGTTTATCTTATAGACCTTGCTTTGTTGGTGTACCTGTCGGTTTTAAAATAGCTGCCAAATGTTTACTCATAAAGGAGTGCAAAGAGGAGCTGAACTGACTGAAAGTCAGTTTGGTCCCTAGAACTAAAGCCTTAATATATTTTACTGCTCAAAGATGTATTAAATACCTAGCACAATTTTCAGGAAGCTGAAAAGTGTCTTAGGCAGCAGACTTTGGATGCTTGTCTCCTAAAGGAAGGCAGAACCCAGAATCCCTGTGCTCCAGAAGGTCCTGCTGCCCCTGCCCCCAACCAAGCATTTTTACATCAGAAGAGCATCCAGCAAAGTGGATTTTCCTGTTGCATGGGAAGAGACCCATAATTTGTCTCAGTACATCAAAATGCTCTACCCTGTCAAAACAATCCTAACCATAACTGACAAGATTCCCCGATCTGCTTTGGTTTTCCAGCTGTCTGGCTGCAGAGCTACTAAGAAGCTCAGCATCTGGAAGCCTTTACCTGCCTTGATTTTCTTCCCAGGTTGCTGGAGGCTTTGAAGTTGCCAGGCTTCCTGCTACAGAGTTGGGCCCCAACTCTCAGGACAATCTGGCAGAGAGCCAGTCAGGAAACACACAGAAAAAGTCCTTATCCATTAAGAAGCAAATTAAGATTTTCTTTTTCTTGTTTGACCTGCCCCAACAGAGCAGGAAAACCTGAACGGTCAGCCCTGGGGAAAGACCAACCACTGCTCTGATCGAAATATATGTTTGCTCAAGGATATCTGCTGGAGACAAGAGCTGCTTTTTTAACAATAACACTGGTTCTTGCATTCGCGTTATGGTTCAGGACAGGCAGTGTCAGTAAATCTTGAAAAGATGTTTTCACTGGCAGGAAGGTAAGGGCCTGCATTCCCCTCCCCTTCATCAACACCCAAACGCTGCTGCTAGCTGCCACTCCTGTCAATAGAGAAAACCCAATCCAAGGCTGCACAGATTAATCACCTTCTTTGCCTTAAATAATAGTGGGCCCCAGCTCTCATTTTATGGCACACTCAATTTATTCTGGGGCTTTTGGGGACAAAGTGGCTTACATATCTATTTTCAATCAGTTATTGAGCTTCTGTTCTGTCCTTGACATAGCTCACAGAACTAGTACTTCATGAGCACAGGAAAGAACTATTGTCCTTCAGCTTTTTGCCTGCCTTATTAACATGGACTATGCTTGGAATTGCATCAATTGTAAATATAGGGTCAGTTGCTCTGCTGGAACAAATTGCCTCAGCTTTCTTGAGCTGCCTGGAGGTAAGCCAATGTGCCTGTGCTTCGGCAAGCACCCCACTGCCAGTACCCTGTGGCACAGAGAGCAGGGTGTCCCCTTTCCAGTCACAGAAAGAAAGGAAGGGCAGCTCCAGTCTAATAGTAGCCTTAGTGCCTTTATTTACTGCTCATCCTGACAGCAGGAGGCCAGGAGGGAAGACTTGATTGAGGGTTTCCATCTGATCTGCAGCCCCTTGCAGGACAGGAGAGGTAAGAAGGGAGCAGCAGCTATATAACTGATACCTCTGGGGAACTCTTTGCTCTCTAACTGTGAGGTATTTGTGGATTCCCGCTGACAACGTGAAGCCCCTCATCATGTTGCTGCATGCGTGTGTTGTGACTCTTTGCTTAGAGACAGTTTTTAAGTGTGGTGATGAGAAGTTCTCCAGGCAACTGTTTAACCCAGGCCAGAGATGTGCCTGTTATCTTACCTCTTGGTATTATTCAAGTCAGCCACATGCCTCATTCTTGGCACCGACTTAAAGCTCCATGGAAGTCTAAGGAATAAAAGATATGGGCTCAGTGTGTACTGTAGATTTTCAAATGCATGCTGACTCCTTTCAAGTAAATCACCTTCTGTGCTATGACAGAAGCTAATTTAGATCCTGTATCTATAGATTACATGGACTATCATTCTGGTGTAAAGATGAGGCATAGATCAGAAACAGGTGCTAAATGCAGGATGAAGGTTTAAATAAAACCAGATTGTCAGAAGTGAGGCTCATCTTTGGCTCTTAAGCTGTTTTCCAGAATACTTATGACTTTTAGAAAGTGTGTTCTGGTTGCACAAATACTCCAAAACAAAACTACCTTGGTTATCTAGCTAGTACAGCCCATGCTAATGAATTACCTTTGACATTGAGTCTATTTTCAGCTGTTTAATCAGCTCATAATTCCAGGTGCTGTTTTGAGAAGACAAAGTAGCATCTCTCATATGTATCCCTTCAGTGCTCTGGAAGCCTCAAAGAGTGACTTGTAAAGAGAAGTTAAAAAAAAAAAAAAAAAAAACCTGTTATTGAGATGTGTTTTAAAAGGAACTTTACAAATTATTTATAACAAATCCAAACTAGCATGGCTCAGACTGTGCCCTCAAGCAGGACACAAACATCAGCTGTGGGAGGAGTCCCAAAGCTAATTTTCTTGGACGTCATCATCACAAAAGGGGAATGGTTTTACATTGTCCCAGAGCAGGGATGGAGCTGCCTCTCTGCACAGAGCGCTGATGGAGGGGTGCCTCCAGCTCCACTTGCCCCCAGGAAGAGCTCTCAAGTCAGATTTTTGGGTGACTTCCACTCTGGAGTAGCTTCTGAACTGCCAGGGTGATCTGCTGCATTTGGGAAAATCTGTTGATTTTCCTGTGGATGGTGTGTGAGTTCTGAAGGTGGCAATTTTCTCAGCATTTGTAGTTCCAACAATTATAAAAGGAAAAGTACAGAGATGGAGGATCTTTTTTCATCTTTTACACTTGACAAATTCACTCCTCTATATTTCCCTTATCACACTCAGTAGCATCAAAATTGAAAATAATACATAGTGGTCTGAAGGGGCAGAAAAAGACACATTTGGATAGCCACAGAAGGGGGTAGAAATGATTACAAAGAATGAGGTTTTCCTACGTTTGGATTTTATCTCTTCTGAAATGTAATACTACAAGGACAGATTTCAGTCTGTAATATTGCACAAGTTAGGAAATTCTCCACAGATATTTTTTTTTTCTTTTTTTTTTTTTTAGAAGGTTGTTTTTTTTGGTTTGTTTGGTTTTTTTTACTGAGATTTCATCTTTGGTCCTGTGTTTCCATGCACTGGTTTATTATCTGTCACTAGCCGCTCAAGAAAAAACATGGATTCCTTGATTCAGGACTTCACAGGTACATGAGGAAGAAAAGTGTCTTAAGGCTCTTTTGTCTTTACTCGTAATGTATTTGTAGCTCTAAAGACCACCAGCCAGATCAACAATTTCATTGGTACTGCACTGATTACTACTGCACAAAAATCCTGCTCTACATAACTGTGTTACTTGTGATTTGGGATATTAAAAAATGAGTTGAAGTCTGCAAACCTGTTTTGTTATTTTTAGAATTCTTTGCTAGTCTTTTAGTTTGGTGTTGTTTTGTTGGGGGTTTGTTTGTTTGTTTGTTTTCCTAAGAGTGGTGATTTTTACTTTCACATGCAAGGAATGAATTCAGGATGCATGAATCAAACCCCAAAATGAATCTTATAAATTATCTAAAATTTACAAATTGTGCCTTTTTGTATTTAGGAATCATAAGACAAGTAATGAAGCAGAAAACATTGGCAAAGCTCTGAACTCAGTGAAGAATCTGTAGAAGAAGATGGATGGATGAGACAATTAAAAATTTGGAGAAATGGCTTCATAGAATACTACCCATCTGTCCATATAAAGCCATTCTTAAAAACTCCATCATATCTTAGCTCACATAACCTTCGTATAAGAACACAGATTTCAGGTACTGGTTTCTGAACCTCTGTCTTCTTCCATAGCATTCACAGATTTCACCAAAAAGTCTCAGGGACTACCAAAATATGTTCTAGTATTTTCACTTACCAGTCAGATTTGGAGGGTCTTTGGGCTGGGATATTTTAAAATGGAAACTCAGTCCTAAAAAGGTATAAAATTTAAAAAAAAGAAAAGAAAAAAAAAAGAAATTTAAAGCAAACGATCTTCCCAAGCCCTTGAAATTCTCAGGCATGTCTGCTTTGATTTTTCAGATGTCCTCAATTTCTCTGGTGAAATGTCTCCAGTACTGAAAAGGCCAGGGTAACAACTACACGCAAAACTCTAATTCCAGAAAGAAGCATGCTATTAGAGTCATTGAAGAGTACACATCTGCCTATGATTATAATACCTGCAACTGACTGATGAAGCAGCAACTCCCATTACCTCCCAAGAAGCTATGTTTGTGAGTTTCACTATGGCTCTACCTCTGTGAAGCATGCCATGGAGCTCTGCTCCTGTCATTGAAACATCAACATTTCATGTTTTTCACATGGCATCTCCTCTTCATCCTATTAGAGGTCCTAGAGAACTTCAAGCATTAAGGATGATCTGAGCACCTCTCCTGTGAGGACAGGCTGAGAGAGTTGGGGCTGTTCAGCCTGGAGAAGAGAAGGCTCAAGGGAGACCTTATAGTGTCCTTCCAGTACCTGAAGGGGCCTACAAGAAAGCTGGGGAGGGACTTTTTACAAGGGCAGGTAGTGACAGAACAAGGGGTAATTGCTTTAAAAAGGAAAAAGATAGGTTTAGATTAGACATTAGGAAGAAATTCTTTACTGTGATGGTGGTAAAACACTGGAACAGGTTGCCCAGAGGAATTGTGGATGCCCCCTCCCTGGAAGTGTTTAAGGCCAGGCTGGATGAGGCTTTGAGCAACCTGGTCTAGTGGGAGGTGTCCCTGCCATGGAAGGGGGGGTTAGAACTAGATGATCTTTAAGGTCCCTTCCAGCCCAAACCATTCTATGATTCTATGTTTTGGTCCAGATTTTCCCAAAGTCTGGTAGGTTTGTAATCTGTATTCTGGATATGACTACAGTATGGAGGCCAGCTGGAGTCTTGGTGCATTCGTACTGTGCTGTGAAGTCACAAAGTCCACTACTTTTGGGAAACTAGCTGTAATATACAGTCATTCTCCTCAAAGGCAGCAGATATGGACAGATTAGGAGAGACTTGATGGACCTACTGAGTACAGGCTGTGTGCACATTGCCTCTAACATGTTTGGAAAGCATCCACAGGGTAGCTGGACGGAGAGTTCACAAAGAATCTGGTGATTCCCCAGAAGTCTGGATTGTCCAGTCATGATCTGTATGTGCAAGAATTTCTTCTTAAGCAGATACTAGTTGGTCTTTCAGAAGATCAAGTTTCTGGCCCTTCTTCTCAGGCACAAGGGGCTTGCAAACAGGGTGAAGTGTGATGGTGGAGGCAGAGGCATGGCTTTCATGGGAATCGAAGTGACAGAAATGATGCAGTCTACCTGGCATACCGTGAAAGGAAGCCAGCCTTACCAAGGTCTTACTGGGAAAATATAGGTTATTCAAAGATTAAAACTCAATTAGATAAATATCCGAAATGACTGTAAACATTATGTATCTTGTGGGAGAATCATTTTTTGGCATGAGGCCTGACAAAACTGGCTGCTTCAGCCCAAGTGCTGAATAGATGCTCTGGCAAAAGTATCCTCAAAATGTGCACACTCTCTAATGAATATGATTACATGATTTTAATCCAAATGTATAAATACCGAAAGGGATGGTAATAAATCTGTCTTGACTTTAGCAAATAAGATTTGTTTTTACATACTGCATTAGAAATGTGCAGCATCTATTATGACAGTGCAAAAAATGGCTGGATTTGGGGTGTAAGTGTTTGCCACAGTAATTCAGACATACAATACCTCAGGCTTATTATCATCGCTTTGATGGCATCAGGGACAGCGATGACCAGAGTCCCAGGGCCAGACACAGCATTATGGGAAACCAGAAAAACGCAGTTGCTAGGACAACTAATGTGTGAAGGGACAAATGAAAAGACACTTGAAAATTTCGCCACATGTACTATTATCCAATAAACTGAAAGTGTATAGAAACGTTTGTTGTTGGGTTGTTGCACACATATGAAATCTGAATTTATCAGCTCATTTAGCTAGCTTATATAAGCTTTTCTAATGAGCAAAAGGAAAAAACCCACTGTATATGCAATCTTTTTTTTATAATGCTATTTGACATTGTGCTACTGCTTGATCTAAATCTGCACAAGTTTATCTAATCTGTGTTGTTTTCATGAGTGCTGTTAACTGACTGTTACTGGAATCAGCGTTATGACACAGGCGCTGAGTTGGACCAGCACAAATAAAAATAAAATCTGAGGCAATAAATAATTTAGTCTTGCCTTTCATTGTGCTAGGTTCTCTTTAAGACTTTTTCTTTGGGAAAAGCAATCTAAATTGTTCCACCCTAAAGCAGAGTATTAGGATCTTTATTTGCATTGGGGAACTGAAAGTACGTGAACTGGTAATAGATGAGGAAAAGTGTTAAACAGAGTAAACTGTGGAATACAAAGACATTTGATGAGTTTGAGAAAAGTCAGAAGAAGCACAAAAGACTTAGGGCAGCACCTCAGTATTGTATTTAAGCTTCTTTCCTGGTGGATTTACTGAAATTCAAGCTACTCTAGAGTACAGGTTATGGTATGTTTTCCTTCTTACGTGTAGCATGCATAGTTTTTCTTTCTCCAGAGGACAAGTGAGCTGTCAGTCAGCAGAGGGTATGACCTCTGCTTGCACAGCAATATTTTAGCAGAGGTTAGAGCTGCTGGGATAAAACAAAGGATCTGGAAGCAATTTTTATGTTAAAAAAAAATCTCCGTGGCTTTTCATTCTGAATTTTACATATTTCTGCCCTCAACATGACGTTTTTAGGGAATGTACTGATAGAACAACAGACTTAGCTGGGGAAACAGCACATTGCAGTTTCACCTGCTGTAGTAACCTCCCAAAAAAAAGAGTCCAGAGTGGCACAAAAGTACATGGATCACTATTCATAGAATCATAAAATCATAGAATGGTTAGGGTTGGAAGGGACCTTAAAGATCATCTAGTTCCAACCCCCCTGCCATCAGCAGGGACACCTTCCACTAGACCATATTGCTCAAAGACTCATCCAGCCTGGCCTTGAACACTTCCAGGGAGGGGACATCCCAACTTCTCTGGGCAACCTGTTCCAGTGTCTCACCACTCTCACAGGAAAGAGTTTCTTCCTAATGTCTAATCTAAACCTACCCTTTTCCATTTTAAAGCCATTACCCCTTGTTCTATCACTACCTGCCTTTGTAAAAAGTCCCTCCCCAGCTTTCCTCTAGACCCCCTTCAAGTATTGGAAGGCCGCTATAAGGTCTGCCCAGAGTCTTCTCTTTTCCAGGCTGAACAGCCCCAACTCTCTCAGCCTGTCCTCATAGGAGAGGTGCTCCAGCCCTTGGATCATCCTCGTGGCCTCCTCTGGAACTCATTCTAACAGGTCCATGTCTTTTTTATGTTGAGGGCTCCAGAACTTGACGCAGTACTGCAGGTGGAGTCTGATGAGAGCGGGGTATAGGGGCAGAATCACCTCCCTCGACCTGCTGGCCACGCTTTTTTTTATGCAGCCCGGGATACGGTTATTGGCCTTCTGGTCTGCAAGCACACATTGCCCGCTTATATTGAGATTCTCCCAAGTCCTTATCTTCAGAGCTACTCTCAATCCACTCATTGCCCAACCTATATTTAAGTGCACGACCTTGCATTTGGCCTTACTGAACTTCATGAGGTTTGCACAGGCCCACCTCAAGCCTGTCAGTCAAGACTTACTGTGTTTACTCTGTGTCTTGCTACACATCAGTCACCATTCTGGGCTTTCCTGTGAATCTACCAGTCCCTTGCTAAGGAAGGACAGGAAAAGATAAAGAATGTTTCTAAACATTGAATAAGCACACCTCTGGGATGACCTTCCAGTTAGAAGAAAAAGGGTCCAAGATCTGAAATGGCTTCATGGTAAAACTTGATAGCTTGCAGATAGTATTTCTATAACAAAGTGAGAGTTTGTATTTCATGCCTGCTATTAAGATTTCCAATGCTGACTTTGTTGGTAGATGCAAGTGAGGGTGGAGGGGACTTGGTCGTGTATGCTTGTTCCACATATTGCTCTCAACTAATACTATATTTTAGGGTTCTTGACTACCTGCAAGGGACAGGAAGAAGTCTAGAATTTTTTTTTTTTTTTATCACAGACATGTGTCTTGGCTTTGAGAAAGAATGAGGAAGAATATGGTGTTTTACTGTTTTCGGAGAACTGAAGAACAGACACAGCTAGCAAAGGGACATTTCATGGGCATCTGCTCTTAGTGATAATAAACTCTGTCTTGTGACCAGTGGTGTCTCTTTTTTATGCATTCAGGGTTAAACCAATTGTACAACTGGACACAGGAAGGAATTTTTTTCCCCCCATCATACTGTCAGGGACCTTTGATTTGGTTTTTTTGCCTATTGTCATGTGCTGCATGAGCCACTTCCTAGCACCAGTTGGTCATTTTCACTCCAGAAACATCTCTATATTTCTCATTTTTAAGTCCTCTCTTCCTCCAAGAAGTTGTTTTGTGAAATTCCAGTCATTGTACTAAAGGGCTGAAGACTGTTATATGGTGTCAGGGAGGGTTTGATGTCTTTTGGTTTGGGGATACCTGGATCATGTTTATCCAAGTAGTCCCTTACTGTCATATGACACAGCAAAGCTAACTTAACAAACAGAATTAGGCTTATCATTGGTGGAACATTTTGAGAATCATCTGCAAGAAATTGAAAGGTTATGAACTTGAAAGAGTTCCCACTTCTGGATGCTGCTAACCTGAAATAACAGGGCTTCAGATGCTGTATTTAACCAGATACACACCTTTGTTTACAATATAGGCTTTACTACAGTCAGCTATGATTTTCTATCTTGGTTGATCACCAAGTCCTTATTTCAAATGCCTAAACTAGAAAAGCAATTGATCTACCATTTTCTCAGTAGGGTTATCACTGCAGTGCTTCATAGTCTGGACTGGTCTCCTGCTCATTTTTGGAAGGACTGTCATATATTTGTTTAGACTAACAACATAAGGTTGGTGAGATTGCTCATGTGTTCAAACTGGACACATTACTGGATTCACGCTTCCTGCACTAAAGAGTTTGAGATTTGCTTGTCTGACAGACAGCCAACTTTGTTTTACAGAGATATTTAGGCTGTTGGCTTAAAAAGCAGGGAGCTGGTTTCAGGACAATGCTTATGAAAATACTGGCTCTGAACTCACTTTCAGCTTTAGTCCAAAAAAAGCAGGTTTTTAGACCTTAAAGCCATATTGAAAAGTGGATCTTTATTTTTAACCAGAGGAGTCCAAAAAGTCACAAAATATTAGTGGAAAATATTTTCATCCAAATTATTTGAAGTTCAGAACTGGGCTTGGCTAGATTAATCTTTGTTTCTATTAACTTGCATTTTACATTTTATATATTTTCTATGCAGACATTATAGATATATAAAATATAACTGTATATATAAATGTACATATATGTACAAACACAAGTATGTTCTATATATTTAATATAACAGGCTTTATAGTAATTCTAAATAGGCCTAAAGAAATAATTAGGGAAAGCATGGTTCAAAATTGTCCAAAATGTTGAACTGATGAATCAAGCATCATGTTTACCTCTTCATTAATCCAAAATACTGAAGATAATATAGAATAATGTTAGCCACTCAGGCTGCACATGTAAATAATGCCTCTTGATTCACTGAGACTGCTGAAGACAGCAGTCATCACTGATTAACCCATCCCATAAACATGCACACATTTTCTTCCTGATTAGTTTTAAGTGATGATCAAGTTTTACTCCTGCCAAAGCATTAATTCCATTTCTCAGTTTTAAAGAGCACTCCTACACACAAACATCCCACAGTTTGAATGAAGAGACTTCAGTACCTTCTGATGAAAATATTCAACCCCCAGTTCCCCAGTGTTTTGCGTAGATAATTCTGCATGTGTTCAGCCGGAGCTCTGTACTGACAATCACTACAGGACATGGTCCTAAGAACATGTGAAATATATATGGGTGATTACTCAGATTCCCTATTGTAAGAGCAGAGGTGTGTACTTGGAGAAAGACCAGAAAAGTGTAGAGAGCAGGTTAATTTATATCAGCTCTAGCCAGCATGTGCTGGATTAGATAGCCAAAGATGCAAGCAGGCCAGATATTTTAGTTATACACCTTTTTCATGATCACAGCCTCTGTCTGGTCTGTAAAGAAGGACATTAAAGCAGCTCTCTGGTGCTTCTGCACCTGCTGGGAATTCATCCACACAGATGGAATCCCAGTGGAGTTGTTAAGGCAGCTTTTAATTTGCTTCACGGTCTTGAGAGAGGCTCAGAATCTGTGCTTCTGATCTCTGGTTTTAAGGAACATAAAATTTATTATCCCTCAGCTGAGGTTTGGTCAGTATTTTGTCTTCTATTTAGTATTCACCTCCTAAAGCAAATGTTTTACTTTCTTAAGCAAAGCAAATAAATATGTGCACTAAGAAAAACTCCATGTGACCCTTTTCTTCAATTTGTGAAGCAAAAGAAGTCTATATGATAACTGTAGCTTTAATGTATTCTCATAAATCCTTTCATTTATTATTTATATAATTATTTGCAGAGTGCTGTTGCCATGGAAACTTTTACACACAGTGAGATAAATCCTTACATAGACAGTAGTCACGACTCCAAGCACTATCACATGAAGATAAGTCTGCACGGACATTTCAGGGTTTGCCAAGTTTTAAGTAGTTATTGACATTAAAATAACTTCCTTCTGGTAAGTTAGAGAGAAGAGCCTCGTTTTAGCCCAATTTCCTTAAGAAACAAGGCTTAGGCACTTATTTTCTCCATCCATCTGTCTGCTTATCCCCTCCTAATAGCTTTCAAATCTACTGGCATAATTTCAATTACCTTTCACTAAGATGTCTCAAAGATAGTTAAATCTGACACACTTCATGGAAAGTGGTTGCATGAAGGAGTGAGGGTCCTAAAAGAATGTGTTGCAGAGGGAAACTTTCCACCATGAGCTTGAAAGTGGTGAGATCTTTTTGTCCTGTTGTCCAGACAGCATCAAACTGATCATGACATGTGCTATTTCTTTTACAGTTAAAGGGCAAACAAGGCAGAAAAGGTGAAGCTGTGAGAAGGTGGAGAGATGAGGAGTTCTGTTGGAGACTGGAGATGTTGCAGGCAGGATGTGGGTAGCCTCCTTGTCATGATAGAGCTGTGGGCTTGTAGGATTTGAGTTAATACAAAATGAGAGCTTCATTGGTTCTACTGCTCAAGGACAAATTCTGCTGCCTACAACAACCTCCAGTTTGGGGAGCTGGAGCTTTGCAATGTCTGAGGTAGTCTAGGTTGCTTGACTCCTGGAGTCTTGCTCTTTGGAGCAGAGACTTCCAAGCATAATGAATTGCACAACATGTGCAGGGGTTACTAAGCCTGCCCATCAGTCCAGTCAGCCAACTGGCACCACAATCTGGAGCTTTGGTAACCAAGATGCGAGGCAAACTTTATCCTGGGGCAACCTGGGCTGAAATGGGTTTTGACCCGTGGACTGTAGGTAATGGAGGTCTTGTGAGTTTCACAGCTTCTGACCATTCAAAAGTGATATCAAAAGCCACTAGAATCTCACCAGGCTTCTCAGTATCTATCAGATTATGGGGATCATGTTTGCTATTTGGAAATACAAGTCTTTGTTTGGAAATGCAGTATCATAACAGATATATGAATGTTATACAGTTTCTGTTGACAAAGAAATTTTATATATGTGTATGCATGCTCACATAACATTAGTTGCTCCAAAGTGGCAGGACAGAGGGAAAGAAACACATTTTTTTAATGCTTAAATCTGGCCAATTCCAATCACAGCATTCCAAAACAAATGAAAAATAAGGCTGGTATTTGCACCATAGTGCCTAAAAGTATTATGTGTTTTCTGTGTGTGTACACTTAACTGACTTCCTTACTGAAGATTTTTATCTCCCTTTTATCAATGACATAGGTTCAGCATCTTTAAAAGTAATTCCAGCTTTAGGTGCCTGAATATAAGAGTTTGAATGCTGTGCTCAAGCATTTTCTTTTAACTTGATTATTGTTCACTATAGAACAGGTCAAAAGCCTTAGAATAAATCAGAGGACTGGCAAGTAACTGTAGAACAATGTTTTTCTTTTTGGACAGAAGATTTAGTATGGTTGTTTTTTTAATTAGCTAAGAAACATTAAGTCATTCTTTTACCCTGAATCTAAATACAACTGGTAGTTCATATTGCTTACAGAGAGATTACAGAGATAAAACACTAATAAAAAGAAGAAAGTATCTTAACATTTTCAGGGAAAATGGTTCTCAGAAGCTCTGCTACAGAGTGTATGGGAAGCGCTTTGTGCTCTCAGAAGTTATGGCAAAAGGCAGCCCCTATCTTAGTGACTGAATTCAGTGACCATTTTTTTCTGAATGTGTGGATTAAACCAAGTGGGTAAAAAAGCCACAGAGAAATAAGCTCAAAATCACACATCAGATAATGATGGAGAAGGACAGGGATTTTTACATCTTAACCTATCCTCTTTACTTCTTAAATTCTGCCTTGAAGGACCCCATATTCATACTTTAACACTCTGTCTCTTCCTCTCTAAAGGAAGTTCGACAGTCAAGGATGAGAGATTCATGCACTGTGTGATTTTCTCAATAAAATTAAAGTCTATAAACTAGAAAAATTCAAATGGAATTAAATAAAACATTTTCCAAGAGTACAAAGTAAACCAAACAGTCAAACAACAGTGTGAGAGATTTGCAGGCAATGCAGAAATAACCAATGAAAACAGCCAGTCAAGGCTGCCAAGAAGCCAGATGCTGTGAGAGGAAGGGCATTTTTCATAGCTTTCAGTCAGTGCCATGTGATTTCCAGCTGAGGAAAGAAAGAAGACACTCTGATGGTTATTTATTTGTTAAGATTGGTGACATTATGTTTAATTTCCTCATTATTTTATTTAAATATCAATAGGAATTTAAGAATCATTAAAAACCTTTCTGATATTTGACTGATTTTGGTGGCCTCATCCTAATCCTCATTCGTTTGTGTTACCAGATTACCATAAATGTGTTTATAATTAATTAACTAGGCACTCTTTGATCAAGAGAGAGCCAGGAGTGAAATGGAAAGGGTTTTGAAAATCAGGCTATTAGGCACTTAAGCAAGCTTTCTCCTATAGCTCTTCCACAACTTGCTGGCACTATACCTGGCTTGGGCTAGTATTGAGAATACTTCATTTTCTTAAGCACCACCTTCACTTACAATTTTGTCCAAAATAATAGTGCACTCCATCAGTAAGTGGAACATACCTTATCTGTTGTGCTGGTTTTGGCTGGGATAGAGCTAATTTTCTTCATAGTAGTTAGTATGGGGCTATGTTTTGGATTTGTGCCAAAAACAGTGTTGATAACACAGAGATGTTTTTGTTACTGCTGAGCAGTGCTTACACAAAGTCAAGACCCTTTCTTCTCACTCCACTTCACCAGTGCGTAGGCTGAGGGCTGCTCAAGAAGATGGGAGGGGACACAGCTGGGACAGCTGTCCCCAACTGACCAAAGGGATATTCCACACCATATGACGTCATGCTCAGCAACAAAACTAGGGGAGAGGTTGGCATGGGAGAGATGCTGCTCAGGGACTGGCTGGGCATCTGTTGCTTGATAGTGAGTAATTGTTTTTATTTGCATCACTTGTCTTTCTTGAGTTGTATTTCTCTCTCTTTGTCATTTTGCTTTTCACTACAATTTGTTATTTTTGTTTTTATTGTATTTTATTTTATTCAATTATTAAATTGTTTTTATCTCTTTTACCTTTCTGATTCTCACCAGAGGGAGTGAGCGAGTGGCTGTGTGGTGCTTAGTTGATGGCCGAGGTTAAACCACAACATCTGTGATTATTTTCATTCCCCTCTATATGAAGTTCATGGGCTTTCAGGAATGAGCAAATAGAATTAGTATTTTGGCATGAGATTTGTGCAAAATGTTTGCAACAGTATACAAGAACAGGTGATTTTAATCTGTTTTTTTTTTTAAATAGCTATAATTATAATCAAGGTCTTTTTGGTTTTATGTATCTGTATTGCTTGTGGCACTGAGAAAATCACAGAACATAAAAAAAAAGAAAGAAATTGGAACTATTTGCCTATTCTCACAAACATGACATATCATTAAATCTGATTACCACATAAAGGGCCTGCCTCCTTAGAAATATTTCTGAGGGTAATCCTGGGGATTCTAGGACAGAGAACACCACACTGATAGCAAGTCAGTCTGCTGAAAAGCCACACTGCTTCAGGAAAGGGAAATAGTCTGCTAGGTCACTGGTCTTTCTGAAAGCATCAACAAATAAGGCAACAAAAGTTGGCATCTTTCCTGGACACTTTTGGCTAAGGCATCCGTTTCCATTTTTTCTCTGCACACAACTTTTTATATAAACTTTGGAAAGCTCCCAAGAGGATTTGGATTTAGATCTGTCTTTCCCAAATGAAAATAGATTCTCCTACCTGCAACACTTATGTTAATATAATGAGGGCCACTTTTACTTCTAGCAGGCTTTTAGGAATTAGTCACTGAACAAACCACCTCTAACCCTCACATTCAGCACTTCAATCTTATTATAGATGTGGAGAATGCTGAAGGAAGAAGGGAACATACCTACTGAGCCAGAGACAATGAAGCAAAATAATAAGTATACTCCCCTTAATCTTACTGGAACTGGATATGCACCATTACAATTAAACACACAGTGTTACTGGTAGCTAAGGAAAGGGAAGAATGAAAAAAAAAAAAAAGAAAAGGAAAAGTATGCTGCAAAAGAACAACATAAACTTCTTACATACATCTTTGGTGGGGTGAACAAGAATACAAAGAATATTTTTACCTGTCAGTTCAAGGGCACTTCTCAGGAGTGTTTCAGCTGAAAGAATAACAGCCTTGCTCTGCTATTTGACTTTCCTACCTCAAATCGCAGCAAAGAAACGCATCTCCTTTCAAAGGAAAGTATCTTCGTTCAAAGATGATGAATATGGAGGTAAGAGTTAGTCAGGGGAATATTCCAAGTGAAAGGAGGGCAGAAAGAAGTGGAAATCAGTTAATTCATATTAGCTAGCTAAACTGAGTGATGGAAAACAGAAGGACAGATCCCTTCACCCCAACCTTAACAGTCATGGAAACAACAAGTATAGGGAAATGGCTTTTGTTTTCTTTTTCATCTTTCCGCCACCCACAGCATTCCCAGCAGCAGAAAGTGTTCACTTCTCTCTCCCAGAGAAATCCAAAGGCAACACATGCCCCAGACTCATCACATTGTCACACCAATCCAAAGTGGTAATCTCAATAGCTATGTTGTGTCAGTTAAATCAACAGACTAGATGATCTGTCGGGTAACAAATTTGGAAAGCTCTTCTCCCCGAAAAGTGTAAAGTCAAGATGGTGTTTTTTGCTCTTTTATACACCTGTTGCTGTAGCTATGTGTCCTTCCCTCGGGAACAGCAGGAGAAACAAAGCTACTCAAGCTGTTTGTGAACTGCATTGACACCTCTGCAGAGATAAGAGGCTGTGATGAGCTCTTTTGTTATGATTCTCTGATTAGTCCTGAAAGTATATGTTGTCAGAGCAACCCACCATCTTTCACAAGAATGGCATGATCTCTCAGTTGGAAAGGCTTCTTTAAACAAGGCTGCACTCCCATTCACCTCCCAAAACAGTCTCTCAATGGTTTTCAGAAACTAAATGCTTCCAGCACCAGGAGCAGAGTGTGTGTCCTTGTATTGTAGCAGGCTGTGTGTTGTTATCCCTGTTTCTGCTAGAACAAAGAATCTCTCTCAGCATTCATTAATGGGATACTGGCAAATGATTTAACCTTTGGACTTTGTAGCGGGGAAAAAAAAAAGTCAACTACTAGCAGCTCAGGCTGAAAACCTAGATTTTCAAAGTGATGCATAGCATAGACCAAGCTGGATGTCACCTCACTGTCTGAGGTTGTTGTTCGGTTTTGAATGGAGAAAGTAATTTCATTGAATTATGCCACTTAAAATGTGATGCACCTCTCTCTGTTGTTCACCCCAATGCTTTCCTCAGTGGATTTCCATCATGGGGATGACACTGCTAGGCAATCAGGGACCCTGCCCAGAGTGCCACCACCACACAGAACACTAACTGCTGCTGGGCACTAAGCAGCTCAGTTGAATTCAGGTCAGTGCTAAACAAATTCATATGTATGGCAGCGACTTTGGTGGCTCAGCTAGTGTAAGCCCTCTGCCATAAGGCATGTCAGTGATACTTGCTGGTAGACTTTAATCTCCAAATCTCTTAAAGAACCTCAAGCTTGTCCAAACAGCTCAGTTCATTTTTAACCCATTCCTAGAAATGAGACATGTTCCTATGGCATTACTTCAATCTTCCTGCTTTTTTAGTCCATTACTTCATGTCTTGCCTTTTATGGTCATGAAGCACCAGTTCTTTTTCGCCCTTTCAGTAACCTTTTCCATCTTTGAAAATTGTTATCATATCCTCCCTTGGGCTCCTCTTTGTAAGCTAAAATGCCTCAAGTTCAGGTTTTTATTGTAAGTAAGTCATGAATAATTCCTAGTTGGCTTGACAAAAATGAAAAAGAGCGTTTGATGCAGCAACTCTGAGAAATATCACTTGAAACAAAGGATCATTTCAGCATTTTCAAAGTAAAGTTTTGGGGCATTTTTTTGTTAATGTCATGAGTAATTTATGGTTTCATATGCGAGTATAGGATAACATATGAAAACAAATATAGGAATATCTGAATTTCACATGGAAATTAAATGCTAGCCCAGTTGACACTAGTCAGTGATTTGCCTTCCTGTGGCTGGAGGTCAGAGGATCATGTATGTGTACGTGCAGGTTGTTAGGCTAAAACTGAAAGATGGAACAAATGACTGAAATGCAAAACATCTGTTATGTTGATTGATACTCTAACGGGTAGATTATAGATTAAGTGCAAAATCTGCTTTAGAGAGTTATTCTCGATGGGTGAATCATGCATGCCCATACCTTCGCTGTGCATAAATTAGCAGGACAATCTGAAGGCCTTGTCTTGCAGCTCCTTGGGGTTAAGACTGCTTTTGTATTTGGGCCAGGGACTTGACCTGGGTCAACTGTTCATTTCAGTGACTGTAGTCCTAAACTTGAGCCCTCACTTTTCTGACCCTAATGTTGTTTGGAGTTTTGATTGTGTTTTTTTGTTTGTTTTTTTTTTTTTTTTCATGACTGGAGTCTAAAACTGTGTTGCTGACAGAACTGTTCTCACTCCTGTAGATCTGAATTTTGAACTTATGATGATGCCATATTACCTTTTTCTTAACATTTAACACAAACAGTAGGAGGAGAAATGTTGCAAGCCTTCTGATGTCTTCCAAGCCAATGTCCACGAGGACGCTGAGGTGGCTGGAAATTAATGGTTTGCTGATGTTGCTTTGCTAGTCTTTAGCCCTGTTCACATAACTGAAGTGCTGTGTATGTCTGACTGAAAATGGCATAGGGCAGAAACACCTTTGCAGGTGGAAGCTGAGAGTTTGACTTAGCTTGTTGTGTGACCTCCACCTATTTAAATACTAGCTCTACAATTTTTCCTGTTGCACTGTTGCTTCTGGTCCTATATGATCCTTTACAGAGCCATTCACATGTATTAATCCAGCAAAAGACCATCTCAAAAAGTTCAGTTAGTTCACTAAAGTGCTCAGCAGAGTGTTGGGGAATACTGGAGTAGTACAAAGAGGGGGTTGAATAGTGACACAAGAGTCAGCTTGCTTTGTGTGAACCTTCACCTTATGTAGATTAAGAATGAAGTGAAACCCAGCTCTTCAAAACCTTCTGCTACCTTAGAGCTGTCAACATCAAGTTCAAGAGAACTTGTTTTGGTCTCCTGTATGGAGTATATTCATGCTAGTGTAAGGACGATTCCTTTGAAATACGCTTACTCTCTGTGTTGTTATGTGCTATTTTTGTTCTGAATTATCTTCACTTTACAGCTTTCCATTTATGAACAATACTTCCCATTCCTTCATTTCTTACATGCTCCTGGACAACATTTACTTCTAGCCTCATCAGTACTCATCTGCTGTTGCACATGATGTTAAATGACCGCTCTCATAATAATAGGAATAACTCTCTGTAGAGTTCTAAATTAAATAGTAGCAGGTAGCTGAGAATTAGCAGTAACATGCTGAACCGGGGATGTGCAAAAGAGAATGTGACTTAACACTTCATTTACTGCTAAAAAAGAGTGGTTAGAAGATTTACTACAGTGATTTTGCTACATACTTATATTTTTAGATGCAACACATCTATAGAGTGGTTTTGGGATTCATCTTATCAAATGTAAACTTCCACATCAGAGCTAGTCACTGTAGACCTCCTTTATAGCTAATGCAGAGAAATTATCCATACTGGAGGGAAGTTGATAATGTCCTTGTATAAACTATTTCATCTGAATTGCATCCTTAAATTATATTGTCTATAAAGTGAGCCTACAGATACTAGTTTAGATACAGTAATGTTTTACTACAATGTTACAAAGGCAGAGAAAGACTGCAAGATTTTTTTTTTAGATAAGGTAACGTCTGTCATTAGGCCAGATGTAAAAGTATTATTGGAAAAATTGCACCAGTTTTTGGGAATATGAGACCTTTTGCAGGTATGAAATAAAAGAAGCAGATTTTAGAGGAAAATACAAATTGAGAGCAGTGTCTCAGCATTTACTCTCACAGGTAGAAGAGATGCAAAATCAACAGTGCCTAGGCCAGGTCCTTGCTCTGCTGTTAGGTCCTAGTATTGTGTAACAGTGGTGAAGACACAAGATGATCCTATGGGACATTGAAGATTAGAGCCTGCAGATGGGGTACAGGCTTGTCACTAGCCTCAGAGAAGGAAAAGCAGGGGAAGGGGGGCTCCCAGGCCAATGATTATTGCCTTCATCAACACAAATAACAATGTCAATTTACATAATGGATTCATTAAGTGATTTTAATATCTCTTCTCTCTCTTTCCTAGTAGCTACAGAGATCTTTTATTTCAGAAGGTCTAGTTCTGGCTTCCTGTGTTGTTATGTCCTGTATATATAAAATGGAGATTTGATAAGACCTAGAAATAACTCTTGGAAAAAGAAAAGTTTGCCCTCTCCCAGTGGTGTGCCTTGTTTGGTAGGCTACAAGACTCTCTGTAGACACTTTCTGGTGACTCTCGTGTCTCTTTTCTTCTCCTTCCTACCTCAGACCAGCATGGAGATGTGAATTGGTACCTTACGCTGGGCTCTGTAGGCAATTCTACCTCCTTCCTCAGTTTGGAAGTATTTGCCCCTGACATCTTCTGGGGATAGGAGAGAACCCAAGGGACTAAAAGAACTCCAGGAGAAATAGGAACAATCTCTGGGACCTTGACAGTTCTACATGGTGCTGAGTGACAGGGCTCAGCTTGGAAAGCAAAGGATCCTGCTGATTGTTAGACTGCAAACTTTCCCAAACATCAAAATAAACTACTTTTTGAGTCCATAATCCGAGTTACAATATAATTTGCATTTAATAAATGTTTGTCAATTGTTAATGAGATAACGGTAAATATGAATTATTTAAGGCCTGACAAAATACAATTTGATGGCTACTTGGCCACATTTTCAGGGGAACAATTACACAGCTAGTGAATTAGAGCAAGCTGCATGCTTTTGTCCATAGAAACTGGCTAATCAGAGGGCTAACTAAACAATCCATAGGTGTAAATCTGGCCATGCATGCTTTTGGCTATTCATGGCTCCATAAACAAATGTAAAGCTTGCATGAAAAAACATATTCCCCTGTGATTTAAGAAATATATCTCAATCTCTATAATTAAATGATCCCACTTTAGCATTTTTTTCACTTTAGTAGACTATGTTTTGTTATACGTTTTATTTTCTTTTTTATTATTCTGGAAGAAATATGTTCTCAGTTATAAAGTATTTATTTTATATTAATTAAATATGTTAATAAATCTAAATTAAGTGTACTTAAAACATTTAAGTGCTACTAAACCAAACAGAAATAAAATCTACATGGAAAGGTATAATCCCAAATCAAGTTTATTTTCAGTGCAATTTTGTTTAGATTTTTGTCACCATTTAGGCATACTAATGTTTTTAATAGGTTTTAAGAGCATGCCATAGACTCAGTTGAGGAGTTGAGTATCTTGTACAATGAATCTTTTACATCTGCTAGCTCTGTGATTCCACCATTAGCTATTGAATAATGTATTAAGCTTTTCCAGGCTCCTTCTGTTTGCCAGATTAGAGCTGCAATGGTTTCTTCATGTTCATTTATTCTCTATGTTTGAGTAATGTCATATTACAGGCACAATGTTTCCATTGTTAGACAGCAGAAAAAGAATAATAATAATAATAAAAAATAAATCTGAGAACCAGCCTAGATCTACCTTTCCACATAAAGCGAGGAAAAAGCATCTGGTACCTGTCTGTTATCTGTATATATCTACTGTATGGCTACATGGATATGAAAATACTAGCTATTATGTACGGAGGGCTATTGCCTTATCTTCCCTTAAGAAGTGTTAGTTTCACAAGCAGAGGTGTCAGACGTTTTTAGAAATGGCACTTGTTGGTCTATGCTCATGTCCACTATTCTGCCTTTGTCAATAAGCAAGTAAGATTGCACCACATCCTGTGATTTGTAAGTACTATAATAGAAATCAATTAAAGATGGAAAACTTCCTTTCCTATTAATATTATGGTTTTTATTATGATTTAGAGTGCTAAGGAAGACACGTGAATATTCCATTACTCCAGTGCTTGCAACAGGGATTGTAGATGAGACATGAGTAAAGCTGTTGGGAATTAGAAGCTAGGTAAGGTATGGCAGAGTAGTCAGTTTGTCACTCAGTATATTCACTTGAGCAACACGGGGGTAAGGGGCTACCAGAAGTTAAGTTTTGCAAGAGTGTGGCTGATATGCTTGTGAGGAGGGGAAATTGATGTGATTCTTAGCTAACAGGTTGGGAAATAATCTACTAAATGTTGTGGAGGAGAAAACGTCTGGGGTTGGAAATGTCTAAATAGCCAGGAAGAGTGAGTGTAGGGAGACCTACAGGACATGGAAGGTGGGACAGATCAAGCATGTTAGAGCAGACCTGTGACTCATCTGAACATAAATATCTTAATAACACATTGTGAGAAATACTTTAATCCTGTGTCCAAACCAGAACATATTTCTAGGAGGAAAAAGGACCTTTTTCCAGCTAGTTACTGATGTCTATGACAATGTGTAGAGGAATTAATCTGTTATGGGAACCCAGCTAGAATTTTAATGTAATCCAAGCAACAAATCCTAACAAACAAAAATGATTAGCATTTTGTAATCAAGAAAAGAGAAACATATCTATGCACATAGTATGTTCATCCATATCATGAGCATGTTGAAAGCTAAAGCAGAATAGAGGAGGACAGCTTATATTTGCTTTTGAAAGTCTGTTTTCATCAGGAGCTAGTCTCACAAGTTTTATTTCCATTCAGGATCCAACATTATGAAAGAACAATATTTTTCAAATTCTAATCTGAGCAAAGTGGACACTGGTATGTGTAGTTATTGCACTGAACTGCATTAGCAGAGCTAATCAGTAATGATGGCCCCTCTTCAAGGAGAAAGAAAGACCACAATAAACTAGGGTAAAATATGCTCTTGGGTCTGAAGAAATTTTACAGCTTTAGAAACATTCATCACTGGTAACTCAAGGCTAATAGCTGTGAAATTTCTAAAGGGAATATTTTGCTTCAACATTCAAATGACCCGAGGTTTAACAATGTTTCTCTGCAGCTGAATTAAATGTTTTGATATCTGGAGAAATTATGTAAAACTTTACCTTAACTCGTGCTCTGCCCTTTCTGTAGATATGTGTTAATTCTATTGGCTTAATGAGAAACATGGGTGGATCTGTAGATTTGCTCAAAAAATGAACCTCCCCCCCCGGTCCCGACAAGCAAATTAATCAACAACAATCCATCCACAGTCCTGTTATTTTTTTAATGAAAAATACCCCCAATCTTAAAAAAAAAAATAAAAAAAAAATCAAGAAAATAGTCTGATGTAGGTAACTGCATGGTACTGGGATGATATTTTCTAATTTTGCCAAGTCAAAGAAAAATTATACGAAGCCACTCAGCTAATGTGTACATTTTAGAGATGATAAAAACTTTTTGAGTGATTCTTCAGTGAGTTAAATTCAAAGGGTCTATTTCCAGGAAGAATAAATGAAGCTAAATGATTGTCGCTTGCCACAATAGCTCATCAGACTCAAGGGTATTATTGCTGAAGGGATAACTAAGGGCATTTATTAATGATACGCATTTTGGGGAAAATTTACACATCCAAGACCCACTTGACATAGGTTTGTATTTATCATTTCCTGTCTTTTCTATGCTTCATTAAATTAGCATTAATACTTTACCAAGAGATTAAGTATGATACTGAAATGAAACAGGTCGCAGCACCTTAAATGTTCTATTGAAGCCTCCAGAAGGCAAAGAACAAGAGGTGAAATGAAAACCAGTTACCATGTCTCATACAGGTGTTGTAAGTAAATTCTTGCATATTTGTTTGTTTGTGGTTTCAATCAGACCTTGCTGATAAACTATTTCTCTTCTATCATTTACCTTCCACTCCTGAAGAGACTATAGTTCAGTCCTGTCTGTACAAACACAATGAAATCTGACCTTAATAAAAATAGGCACCAAAGTAGGATTTCAATTTGGAGAGTTGGAGGGACAAGGTTTTTTTTTGTCTCTGGTGTTTTTCATAACTATGGCATTAACTTTTTTCATTGCCCATAACTTTACAATATCAAATACTGCATTTCGCATTTCTTAATGAGGGCTTTGCATTAAGGCTAAAGTGCTTTGAACTCTCTATGCTTCCTTTCAGCACAGCATGGATCTAGCACAGCGACTAGTCTACTGATCACTAGGAAGATGGAGACGAAAGAACATTAGGGCAAATTAGCTCATTCTGGTGGAAGCTAAGTTTTGTCTTCTACCACCACTGAAGACTATATTTTATTTGCTGAATACATCAAGCTGTGCTGCTAAAGCAATGTAATTGTGGATCTGCATGCAGTTCCTTTTTCTGCAAACTCTGTTTCATTTACAGAAGCTGTATGGATTAACATAATCCAGGAAGCCAAGGGCTCTAATCAGCATGCATGAAAGTGGGGAGAAAAGGAGAAAGTAAAGTCGTTTGCCCAAGCTCAGAGAGAAGTAGCAGCAAACTTCTTCCTAGAGGTTGGGGATATTTTGCTGTAGACTTCTGTTTGCCTACTAGCATGTGGTCTTTTGTAAGTGCTCCAATATCTTCAGACCTTCGTGCAGATCAGGTTCCTTGAAAGAGCATTCATCATACAACAAAAGATGTGACAGAAATCAAAGCGAAGCAGCAATAGAAAAGGCACTAATGTGAAAGCACAACACAAAGAAAGTATGAGTTCCCCCATGAACATTATGAGAGAGTTTTTCTTTAAATAATTCCAGTCTAATTCATCTGAGGTGCTGTCCTGCGACGTTTTTCCACTGCCCTGGTTTCTCCACAGCATTGTGCCAAATAGTGACCGTGTAAACCCGTTTCAGTTACCTTGCAGATTCCTGAGGAACTGAACTGAGAGCACTCTCATGGCCTAGGGATTTAATTACCCTAATTAGCTTAATTAAGTGGTTCTTTTACATCTAGAGCACAGGAAAGGGGACAGTGTGTTTGTATCTATTTTTAACCAGAAAATGATGCTCATTTAAAAACTCTGCAGTAATACACCACTGACACAATACTTCTCACTCCCAATGGTCAATTCTTAGAGACGTGACTCCCATGCATCACAGAAAAGGAGTTCAGATGGCTATCCCAGCTGTAAAAAACCCTAGTGAAACCCCAACCATTTTAATAAACCAGACAAGAACACTTTTTTTCCCTATATCTGCAGAAACATATGCCTCTGAAGGATGAAGATTCAAATAGGATAATGAATGACATCTTTCAATGGACAGCATGACTAATATTTTAAACTTCTTTCCTTTTAGGGTGGTCATCTACAGCTCTGTAATGTTAAGCCACATCCAGGGAATCTTGCCCAGCTATTTCCAAGTGAGCCCCTGAGCAAGGATGGAAGGATTTTATTACTGGCTCCCCAATGGGGAACTTTGTGCCCAGAATGAGCTGAAAAACAATAGAAGAAGCTTTTATTGTCACTGATGGAAAAAATGATAAAACAGACCATCTGTTGTTACCCTCATAGAACGCAATTTTTTTTTTTTTTTTTTTTTTTTTACTGTATTGGCAATATTTTCAGTTTTTGAGAACTTTTGATGACCAGAAACCCAGGATAGAGGGAATTCTAGGTCAGATTTGAATATTTAACCATGTGGACAGGGCATACAAACCCAATCTAAAGGCTGAGGTTTACCATGTAGTAGAGTTATACTCCAGGTTTTCTTTTGCATTCAGGTGCACTTTAGCAAGAATCATTTTGTTTCACCTTCTCCTTGACTCCTGATGGATTTCATATTTTTTTCACTCTCTCAATGTCTCATCAGATCAGCCTTTTTTTGAAACTCTTTGACTAAATATTACCAAAACTAATGGTCTGTCAGAAAGTTTGAAGGATAAATAGAAATAAAGCTGGCTGCAACTTCATATTTGCATTAGATTTAGTTTAAATTAACTTCTCTTTTAACTGGCACTGGTGGTGGTGCTTTACAGAAGGTATCACTATCATTTACCATCAGTAGCAATCAGGTTGTATCATCTAGGGAAAAGGGTAAACCACAATTCATTATGCTCTGAGATACAAAGAATTGGAAGATATTGAGTAGAGGAACTTGAGACAAACCCAAAACACATGTTGGAAATGTAGGCATAAAGTAAGAGGAGACTTAACCCCCAAAAATGTGCTGACTAATACATTAAAGGAAAGATAAAAACCCAAACCAGAACAAAAATCCAAATAGGAAACATACATATGCCAATAGAAAGAGAAATCTGGAAAAGGTCCTGAAATGACAGAAGCAAGTGACCTAATCTTGCCTCTATTTTAAGGATTCTGGTTTCAGGAGACAGCCTTTCAAATTCTTGCAATATGTGTGCTAAAATGAACAGGGTGGATTAAACGGAAGCCTCATTTTCTACCATTGCATCAGCAATGTGTTACAAATGAACGCAGCATGGGTGCAAATCAGAATTTGAAACAGTTTACTTTTGTTGCCTTTAAGTAGAAATGACTGTTAAAAGTGTAACATAATTTTAAAAACACCCAAACCCAAAGCAGCAGCTCCCTTTCTGGCTGCCAGAAGACAGAGGAACTTTGAAAGGCCTTTTAGTTTGTAATATCTGCTTATTTACCTGCTTGTTTTTAAGAGAAGACAGAGAAACAAAAGCAAATGACTGCCCAAAGTATTCTGATGCTGCTGCTTACTCAGCTTTATTCATGGACTGTGCTGCTTAGATGTGAGAGTGCCACATGGGAGTGACAGGTGCTCAGAAAATATGCTTTTTCTGGGAAAAGAGCTCCATCTGTTTAGCTTATTAAAAAAAAAAAAAAAAAGAGAGAGAGGTGATTTGATTACAGGTTTGATTACAGTATATAAGTACCCTCATGGGGAGAAAATACCAAAGGGGTATTTTGTATAGCAGAGAAAAGACTTAGCAAGAACTGGTGTTGGGAGTGAAAGGCAGACAAATTCACATTGGAAATAAGACAACATTCCTTGAAAGCAAGGGTATCTGAACACTGGAACAAAGTCCTAACCAGAGATTGGAACTGCAGTCTTATTCTTCAAGTAAGAGAGCAGGTTTCTAGGCACAGACATGGTTCACAGGAAACTACTTCAAGCTGTAAAGGTGGTGTGTACAGCTGAGCTAAATTCTGCTTAAAAATTACAATTTTAGCATTCTCCGTTGCTGAGCCTGAGCAGACTGTCCGTTATCTCCTCTGCTCTTACGTGCAGTTGAGGAGGTTCAGATCAGTCAGTACCTCACTGCTGGTCCAGTTAGAACATTGGCCTGATGTACATATTGTGGTCAGCCTGAACCACATACTCCAAAACACCTTGCTTTCAGTATGAAGCGCTTGTCCAAGGGTCAGTTTAGCAGCTACCTTTTGTGTAGTGGTCTGGAGCACATGCCCAGGAGATGGAACATCCCCATTCTGAGTCCAAGAAGGTAAGAACCATGCGCACACCTTCTGAGTGTGTCAGTTATCACAAAACCAGGACTGGACCATAGTCAGGTCCTGATGGCCTGAGGAAGACACAGTCTGACTGTTTAGCTTCTGGGTGGTGGGAGGAATGGGAAATTCCTTTTCCCAGTGTACTTTTGGCACTTGGGCCACTGAATTTTAAACACAGAAATGTGAAAGCACTTCTGGCATCAGTGACTTGTGATACTCCTTTGTCCCAGGCAGACTCATTCAAATACCGACATGAGACCTGAAAACTCCCTGTGGGTTCCCTGGGAGGGTACCCACTTGCTGAAAGTTATGGGCAAGTTACTTCTGCTGTACAAAGCATTCCTTGTAACGCTGCGGTGTGGTGGTCACGTTACATGTTGCCCTCTGCAGTAGTGCACAGTGTCTCGTGGGAAAGGAAAAACTCTTCCCAAATCTGCATTAGGTTTTATATGAGGGGGGTTTTTCTAGTGTAACTTAGAGGGAGAGAAGGCATCTGGCACAATTATATCTAAGATCACTACTGTTTTCTGGAACTAAAATAATAACAGACTGTCAGACACTGGGCATATGTGGGCTTCATGTTTTTTTCTATTCAGTTAATCAATAAAAAAAACTATGAGAACAATTTCACAGAATCAGAGAATCATAGGGGTTGGAAAGGACGTCAGGAGATCATCTAGTCCAACCCCCCTTCCAAAGCAGGTTCCCTACAACAGGTTGCACAGGAAAGCATGCAGGTGGGTTTTGAACATCTCCAGAGATGGAGACTCCACAACCTCTCTGGGCAGCTTATTCCAGTGCTCTCTCATCCTCACAATAAAGAAGATTTTCCTTAGGTTTGTGTGGAACTTCCCATGTTCCAGTTTTTGTCCATTGCCCCTTGTCCTGTCACAGGGTACTACTGAAAAGAGCCCAGCCCCATCAATTTGTGCCCCACACTTCAAGTATTTATAGACATTGATAAGATCCCCTCTCAGTCTTCTCCAGGCTGAGGAGTCCCAGCTCTCTCAGCCTCTCCTCATAAGGCAGATGCTCCAGGCCCCTCATCATCCATCATCTTAGTGGTCCTCCAATGGACTCTCTCTAGAAGATCTTTGTCTTTCGTGAACTGGGGAGTTCAGAACTGGACACAGTGTTCCAGATGTGGCCTCACCAGGGCAGAGTAGAGGGGGAGGAGAACCTTCCTTGACCTGCTGGCCACGCTCTTTTTAATGCCCCCAGGATACTTTGTTGGCCTTCCTGGACACCAGGGCACACTGCTGGCTCACGGCCAGCCTGCAGTCCACCAGCACACCCAGGTCCTTTTCCACAGAGCTCCTCTCCAGCAGGTCAGCCCCTAACCTGTACTGATGCCTGTGGTTATTCCTCCCCAGGAATTTCCATGTCAAAGAGATTGTGTTGCCTTTTCCAGCTGAAATATATCAGGTGCGGGTGGTTGACAGTTGAAAGCAGTAACTCTAAGATAGGGAAAGGCAGAAACGGATGTGTTCAGTCTTGGGTATACTGACAAGAAAAAAGAGGGAAATAAGAAGAATGAATCAAAACTGACTCAGCTACCTTAACCATTTTTTTAAATGAGGCGTGCCTCATCCTATGCTGAAAAGATGTTGACCAAGCCTCTCCCACTACCAAATACCACTATATCTACTGATACATGCATGACACTGGTTATCCCAAAATCATGTACCTTCCCAGGGATATTCTGGCTAAATGAAATATTTCTTAGGTTAATCAGACTCACAGTGGTCAGACTGGCATTTCTTTTCTCTGTATGTCAGTCACGGACAACAATTTGGGTTAAAAGATAGAGATCAGGCTAGCAAGTTGCATCTTTATAAATAGAATGGGATGGGTAAGATGTGTCTTTGTGATGGATCAAACACCTGCATCAGGTATGTATTAGGACAATGGACCACACGAACACTACTGTTGATGGGAAGCAGTTGCAGTAGTGTGATGGTTTGGAGCCAAGCTGAAAGGGACAGCATGGAGGAAAAGTACAACAAGGGATAGGTGAGGGGAGAACAGTTTGAGGGTATTGACAGTAGGAAAGACAAGCAATGGACTTCTACTTGTTGGTTTATGAGTTTGAGAGATGTAATGAGAAAGCAAGTGGATATAACCCTTTCAACTGCATGAGTGTGCCTGGGGATCTCTCTGGTTTGTGATAGATAGGATCCAAGTTCAGGAGAAGGGCATGTTTTAGGTGTAATATGGAAGTTTTCCTCCAATAAAGAATGCATATGTAAGAAACTGATTATGAGTTGCAAACACACAGAAGTCTAGTCTACTTTCTTTGAAGTAGATTCATTATGTAAGGGCTTGATGAAAAAAAAAAAAAAAAAAAGCAGTTTTACACCACTCCATTACTTTTTCCAGGACAGACATGCTCTCCACAAGAGGATCTCCTGCAGAAACTTATCAGAGTCCTAATCCTTTGGCATTCATCACTCTGCCATGAATGCCTACAATAGGTACATTGAAGTCTGAGACAAGCACCTAAATTTTGTGCCATCTCAGCAGAGAGAAGTAAACACTTACAGGACACAAGCCATCTCCTCCTAAGTGGATAGCTGGAAAAGATCAGATGAATCATAAGCCAAAAGTGTCTATTTCTCTTTATTGATGATAAAGGAAGCTGATGGTGATAAAGGCTCATCCATATGCTGCTACCTATGTTGTTTTCTGAGAACTACTCAAACAATTTATTAAGCACCCTTAAATTATCAGTACTGGAATTAAGCAGAAAAAGGTTTTGGACCACTCAGGTTCTCAGATATTGTTTTTTGTTCTGACTTGGAAATGAAGACCAAAATGTCTGAAGTTACCTGTAAAAGAAAATGAAGACTCCTCATAGAGTGCTGAGGGTACGTATACCAAGGAAGCTTCCAGATGGGCTGCGGAAAAGTTGAGAGGATAGTTTGCCAAAAAATTAATCTTATGATGCTCATGTTCTGACAGGAAAAAAATCTTTTGATGTTTTGTTACATTTCACATTGTTGTCCTCACTTCATGTATAAACAAAAAACCTTTTCTACTTTGGTTATGCACCTGAATTGATTCTTTTACACCAAAAAATATAACCTTCCATCTCTGGAGGACCAAAAGACAGAGGGACTGGCAGGAGCTATAGATATATCATCTGTGAGGCAAACTATTAATTTAATAATGATGGGCTGATTAGGCTTTGGTTTACTTCAGTATATTCCCTCTTGAGAAGTGGTTTTGGGGTCTTACTATACCCATTGGTGAGACCACATTGTCTTCTAGATCCAAGACAGCTGTGAAAATGTACAAAACTTTGAGATGAAGTTGGGCCATGTACCAGAAAGCCAGTGACATTCCTGCAGTAGGATTATACCTCTTGTAGGACTCCCACCTTGGAGCCTGTATTGGGTCTGGCTGGGATGGAGTTGATTTTCCCCATGGCAGCCCCCAGAGTGATGTGTTTTGTATTGGTGGCTCGAGGGGTGTTGATAACACACCAGTGGTTTGGTTACTGGTGAGCAGTGCTAGCACAGCACCAAGGCTGTCTCTCCAACATTTCCCCTCCCAGTAGGCTGGAGGTGGGGAAGGTCTTGGGAGGGGACACAGCCAGGACCGCTGACCCAAACGGACCAAAGGGATATTCCATACCATATGACGTATGCTCAGAAATAAAAGCAAAGAGAACAGAGGGGGAAGGGGGGGGCATTCATTACTTCCATTTGTCCTCTGGGAACTGCAACACGTATGAAGCCCTGCTTCCCGGGAAGTGGCCAAACATCACCTGCTGATGGGAAGTAGAGAACAAATATTTTGTTCTTTTGCTTCCGCACTTGCAGATTTGCTTTGCTTCTATTAAACTGCCTTTGTCTCAACCCACGAGTTTGTGTTTTTTTGTGTTCCACCTTATTTTGTCCCCTCCCCATCCTGCTGAGGAGGGGGGTGATAGAGTGGGCTTTGGTGGGCATCTGGCATCCAGCCAGGGTCAACCCACCACAGAGCCCTAGAGTGTAGCCATTGTTTTCAGGTACCTGGACATGCCTGGCTCACACCTCACTGAGGAGTCAGTGTGGGTTGAGGGAAACTGGCAGCTAGGGTAGGAAAGAAAGAGTCACGTGAAGCTCCCTGACACAGCTGTGTCTGCTGCCAATGATATTCTCTAGCAGTAGCTCAGCTTCTTTACATGTTTATAACAGTTAACACAGAGGGACGTCACTCCATAATTCTGCAGGCACTTATAGAGCATATGGGAGCCTATGAGGCACCATGACTGGCTACACTGAGACAACATTAAGATGGCGGGTCTGCTTAGGGGTTGATGTCCTGTCTGCAAATGGAGATTGTACACCACACTTTCTGCTGACTGGTGCATGCATCCCACCTGCCTAGGTCACTCCTAGGCTATCTATCCACTTCAGTGGTGTATCAGGCTCTGGTTAGGGGGTGGCTGAATAGATCACCACCAGGCTTCAGGCTGACCTCCCAAACATCACTTGAGTTACTGAAGTCTGCTATAGTCTCCACAGCTTGAAGTTACAGAAAAGTCATTACAGTCAATGTATAGAAGAGCATCCTAGAGGCCTTCAGAGCCCAGCAAGGCTGTGAACCCTCATGGAGAAGCAGGGAGATCATCTGAACCTACAAAGAAAAAAGGCAAAGAACACCTACCTCACAGTCCTAAGCAGTTTGTACTTCCACTCCCTCCCAAACTTTCCTTTGCAAACGACAGTCTAAGTAGAAGTTGAGTATGTGAATACCATTGTCTGATGCGAGCATACCTACTAGAAGACATTTAGTAGTCCAGACATGGTTTGTATTTAAAGAAGACAGTACACAGGCTCATGGTGATCTATGTGTCCAGCTGTCCCTACATTTTGAGGGACACCTTTACTATTCAAAGGTGTCCCATATGCTGTCTACAGTAGTTCCCTGTTCTGGATTCTTCACTGGGGTGTTTTTCTCCAGCAGGGACAGCTTATTGATTCAGATGGGCAGGATTAGAAGGAAAATGGACACATTTTTTTACCCAGGAACCCCACTGTCGAATTTGGGGTTGGAGGAGGCTCCAATATTGGAGCCTAAACTGATAGGCTATATGTATGATTATGGCACCAGCAGTGAGATGCAAAGTCGAGTCCATTGACATGGATAAGTTATTCATCTGCATGGCAGCACAGCTACGCTCACAGAGCTTCAGCAAAGCATTACATACAGATGCGAGTAACTCAGACTGAATTTTTCTCCAAATCACATTTGAAAACTGAGATTAGAATTCAGTAGTGCCTGTCTTTAATTCCCCATGATTGAACTATTATACCTGAGGAGGGAATGGAAGAGAAGATGGATAGCAGTGGAAAAAAAATTTAAAAAAAAGGTGAAAAGCATGGCAAGGCCACAGTAAAATCCAGGAAGTGGTGGTATTAACAGTTGTGTTTCTGATGTAATTTCAACTTCCTGGAAACATCCAAATGCCCTCACTGAAGGAGTCTTTCCCCAGAAGTGGCTCTGCTCACATTAACAGGATGCCATTTGGTCAAGCTTCTCACCTGTGTATCCAAACACCATCTCAGGCAGCCATTACGGTTCAGTGAATGCAGCTAGTAATGCAGCTTGCACAACTCTGGAGTAAGACAAATATGGGTGGGAGGCGAAGGCACAACCTGACAAAGCAGCAAACCTCATCATGTCTGGGTGATTCTCAGGACCATCTCACTGGTACACAGAGGTCCTATATTTTGGGAAGGGCATGTACTCATTTTCAACAGAATATGAAATCTCCACAGGGTTCAAAAAGAGGTACTAAGCTTGGCGTGCCTCTCACTCAGATATCAGATAATGGGCAATGATAGAAAAAAGGAAAATACTGCAGCCTAAAGTGGCTACAACAGGACAAAGATTTTAGGGAAATTATTCCCCCCCCTCTGACTTTTTGTCTAGGTGAAATACTTAACTAATAAAATTGTCTGTATTTTTCCTACAAGTGAGGCTGTTAAGGTAAAATAAATTACTCAACTACTGGCAAGGATTTTTTGTATGTTTAAATTCAAAGGAAAAAGTCTAACCACACCATCATTTACTGAAATTCCATTACAGAAAAAAAACCCCCAAGATTCAGTCTAGGGTCTTTTTGTAAAGTTCTCAGCTAAAGTAGCTTCCACCTCAGAACACAGTAAGCCTTTGGGCCCTCAGTGAATTGACAACAGAGGCTGGATATAAACATATATATATATA